>NW_012150341.1:258128-261351 GCF_000956105.1 Propithecus coquereli | reverse complement strand
TAGATATCTTGCAAGAAATATTAAAAGAATTTCTTTTCTCAAATATCATCATCATATAGAGATGCTATCCTTTACCACTCAATATAAAATTAGTCTATTTTTATTTTCTAATAATTGTTTTATGTATTAAAGACACATTTTTCTCAGTTCTATATACTCAATTCCCAGTATTAAAAAATACAATTCTCAGTATTAGAAATAATTTTCCATAAAAGTTAAAATCATGACTCTTCTACAAATATAAAAATGCACATATGTTAAAGATTTTATTTTACTCAATAATCAATGAAGGAATCAGACAGAAATTATACCAGTTCAAAAGAGAATCTGTAGGACACACATTTTTATATTTCAGTAATATTGAAACAAACATGGGAATAGAGGCAAAAGTGGTTTCACACAGGGTGGAGGAAAACACAAGACAGGATAGAATTTGCATCACTATCAATTACCTACTACTAACAGAGTTGCAAAATAGCTAAAAACAAACAAACACACAACAACAACAAAAATAATGAACGAGGCCCCTATCAGCTAACCTGGAAGTGTTTGCTCTATGTAGATAATGAATAGGTTTCACTGAAGCACAAATTTCTTTATATACCAAAATAGTGCCTTGTAAATAACAGGCACATGCAAAATCTCATCACTTTTTGAGAGATTACTTCTCTTACAGGATAGTCTGAAATTGACTTTGTATTTGCAAATATTAGAAAATACTTTTTGGCTAGTCACAATAATGAGTTTACATATAAAGATTATTTTTCTATTTAAGTTTTATGAAAAAGAAAACAAGTTTTGTAAATTTATATTAAACCAACTGTAAACTATATCAGATAATTTAGAAATTAAAATAAACTTTAAGAATATCATAGTGTTTTTTTTTTTTTGTAATTATACACATGAGCTACTAAATTAACCAATCATGGAGCATTCTCATTTCTGAATTTATTGTGTGAGGTTGTAAAATTTCCTACTGTTTTTGCAATCTAATTCACATGCAATTAATTCACTTGCAACCTAAAACATCCCAATTATTATACATTCAACAAATACATAATAAATTCATGCTATGGACTATACTTGGTAGAAATGTTACAGGTGGAAGAAAGAAAAAAGACAAATGTGAAAAATAATGACAGATTCAAACATATATAAATATTTTATTTTTCTTCTAATTAGCCTTTCAAAAGTGGGAGTAATAAAATTCTCTAAAGTTCTTCACATTTTTAATACTTTTGTTAACATTGTTATTTATATAAATTCCTTTCATAACCCATCTTAATATTGATTAACTTCTAGAACTTGAATTTTAACATTGATGTTAGCCAGAGAAATGTTTTATCTGAGAAAATATTTACTAGGTTCTTGATATATGTCATATAGTAATTATGTTACTTTTGTGTAGTTAGTACCATGAACATTTTAGGAGTTTATTATATAAAAGCCGTATCATAAAAACATTGCTATACCCTGGAATTTGATGATTCACCTGACTAATAACTAAAATCATAAATCCTGCAGATGAAAATAAAATAAATATTTGTCTGACTGTAAAAAAAATTGGACTTCTAGTTTCCAGTTTCACATACAAGGATTGTGTAAGCCACCCTTCTATCCCATCAACAAGTGGAAAGCTGAACTGATTGAAAAATCAACAAATCTTGGATCTAGAAGATAGGTAAGGATGCCTCTCACCATCGCTGCTCCCAAGAATGGAAAGACAGACAGGCAATTGCAGGGAGTCATAGCTTACCAAAGCAGAGATTCGTGATCAGAAACCACCAAGGAAACCACTTCCAGGATAGGAAAACTTGAACTGTAATAGATGAATTGAATTGCTGGAGACAAATCTGAGAATTAAAAACCCCTTGAGGACCCAGTCATGGTAGGGGATGACATTTTGTGAGTTTTTCATTCAGGAACTCGACCTGGAGATAAATACTTCCCACAGTAAGTATTTGAGAAAAATTCTCTCCTGCTTCTGGCCGGGAGAGGGGAAGGGAACTGTTTTGAAATACGTGGTTCTATTCTTCTCAATGAGGACTGCCCTCAGGGGAAACTAGTTAACCAGAGCCTAACTTGCTAAGATTTTATGAGAGCCTAACTGACCCGGGGTAAGAAAAATACCCAACTCCAGCCCCCTCTAGCCAACCTGTCCCACCTAAAGGGGAGGAGGGGGACTGGGACACATTTGGGAAGTTGACAGTCCAGAGGAATAGGCTCAGTAAGACTTTGAGCCTTAATCACACACCTTACCACCACACACCTCACCACCTATTTACAGAAGTTTGTTTTATTCACACATTGTGTTCAGCTATCAAGAAAAAAATTACAGGCATGCTAAAAGACAAAAAACAATTTAAAGAGACAAAGCAAGCTCAAAAACTAGCCACAGCAGGAATGTTGGAATTATCAGACCAATAATTATAATCAATTGTGATAATATGCTAAGGGGTCTAATGGATAAGGTAGATAGATGGGCAATGTAAGTAGAAAGATGGAAATCCTAAAAAAGGACCAAAAAGTGATGCTAGAGATCAAAAATATTATAACAGAAATGAAGAATGTCTTTTATGGGCTTGTTAGTAGACTGTGCATGAATGAGAAAAGAATCTCTGAGCTTGAGGATATCTCAATAGAAACCTCTAAAACTGAAGAGAGAACAGAGACTGAAAAAAACAGAATATCAAAGGAATATGAGGACAACTTGAAAAGATATAACATACATAGTGGGAGTAACAAAAAGAGAAGGAATAGGGAAAGCAATAAGGAATATTCAAAACAATAATAACTGAGAATTTCCCCAAACGATTGTCAGACACCAAACCAAACATCCTGGAAACTCAGAGAATACTAACAGGATAAATGCAAAAAACAACAACAAAACAAAACAAAACAACCTTTACTAAGCATATCATTTTTAAACTATAGAAAATTAAGGGCAAAGAAAATAAATCCTCATAGAAGACAGAGGAACAACATCTTACCTATAGAAGAACAAAGGTAAGAATTACTTGTAATTTCTCCTAAGAAATCAGACAATCAAGAAGGAAGTGGGGTAAAATATTTAAAGTGCTGAAAGAATAAAATCACCAAGCTAGAATTTTGTACCCTGCAAAATAATCTTTAAAATATGAAGAAGAAATAATAAAGACTTTCACAGACAAACAAAATTTGAGGAATATGTTATCAATAGATATCTTGCAAGAAATATTAAAAG
>NW_012150341.1:242958-246893 GCF_000956105.1 Propithecus coquereli | reverse complement strand
AAAAATAGTCAGAAAGTAATTTTCTCAGAGGTATATTTGAGCAAAGATCAAGCCATACAAAGAAATGTGCTATAGATATTTAGGGTAAAGGGTACACCAAATTCCAAAATATGGAAGCAGAAACAAACTTCGAATAATGTAGTAATAAACAATAAGAAAGTCAGAGTTGTCAGGGTCAGTAACCTAGAGAGCCTGGCACAGGGTGTTGCAAGAAGAAGGCATCAGAGAGAGAGAGAGAGAGAGAAAGACCAAATGATTGCTGGGACCTCACTTAGCAGGAACATAAGAATTTATTGTGTTGTGTATGGTATGGGGGTGAAGTGATGTGTTACAATTCTTTTAAAAGATCATCTTGGCTGTATTCAAAATTTACCACAAAGAGATGAAAATAGAGATAAGCAGGTGAGTTTGGAGGCTGATGCAGTAGCCTGAGGAAAGATGACTGTAGTCACAATGAGGGACTGAGATATTTCCAACTTTATAATTTAAGAATATTTATTTTAAAATCATTTTAATTGCTAATCATTAAGAAAGTTTTAAAGATTCTATAGGTAAAAACATTAAACAAGCTATATAACGCTATATAGTTGTAACAAGGAAAATGTGACAGATAGAATTAAAAATGAAACTAATTTAGTTTACTATATTGTCAGGCACATCATTTTTTAATTCAGTAATTTTACAAAATAAACAAAACAAATTCTATTTTTAAAATATAAATTAAGAAAATGACCTAAAGAAGACAATCATTATCCTGATTGTAGTTACTATATTTTCATTTTGTGCTTAAGTGTTGTTTATAATTAAATGAGAGTAATTGAAGTGCCTTTGGATAAAAATATTTGAAGCATGATATGAAATTGTTCATTGTCAATTGCGAGAAATTTTTCTGTAATATAGTTATAGGATATACCTATACAATATATCCTATAAACTTGAGAGCCATTGTTTCTCAAACTTAGGTCAAATACACTGCTCAAATTATTAAGAAAATTCCTCAAATAAGAAGCCTTTTCAGAAACATATGCAATAGAATAAGGGAATATTTTTACATTCATAGTGTAGTATAAAATAAAGATTAAAGAACATCTTTTACTTTCAGAAATATGTACAATGTTAAAATTATCTAAACACTGATTTTCTGTTAATGTGAAATAATTTAATATTTTCCTTATAACTTACAAATTTTTTTTTTTACTTGGGTTTTTCCCTTATTGTAACAAGAAAGTGTGAACTAAAAATAAAATCCTAAGCCCCTGCTAACTGAATGGACACCTCTTGGCCAAGGAAACCCCAGAAACACCTTAAAACTGAGTTCCCACAATTTAAAATGGGCATGATTTCCCTTCATAAATATTCATGATTTCCTTTACATTTTGTTGAATATGTATATTTGACCATGCCGTTCAGTATAAAGTCTTGTTCCTTTTACCTGTCCTTTGCAACACATGTGCCTGGCTCTGGTGGCCACCCAACCAGTGCCTACCCTTTATAAGAAATAAAGCTCTCCTTTTTCTGAAGTATAAAACTCATTAACTTTTTTTAGTTAATACAAGCTAACAGTAGTATGGAATTTCAGAGTAAATACATGAACACTTTGAATATATTTTTAACTTTTTCTCCCACAAACTACTGTCCTAGTGGGAAATTTTTATGACTTTTTAAATAAATCTTTTCAGAATCATCTGATTTTTCCCATTGCATGGAACACTTCCTTACCAGTCATTATTCAAGAAGTATGAACCAAGGTATTTTATTAAATTTTAGCCTTATAATATAGAATAGAACTACAGAATTATATCCAGTATTGATTTGAAATCTGAGTATTAGAAATGACATGACTGATTAGAGGAGCACTGTTGAAGGTTGCATGATGTGAGAAGAGTTGGTAAAATTAAATTGTCTTCACCTTTCTTGCCTATATTTTTCCAGAAAAAAAATCCATCTAGTTATTCTGATAAAATTTGCATTTTTTTAATAAATGTGCTTGCATGCATATATGATTATATTTATAAATACACATATATACACAGATAAATTTTTCTAAATTAGAAATTATGGTAACTATGCTACAGAAGAAAATGTAGCTACCTTTCACCATTGTGTTCCCCTTATTAAAATCCACTTCAGGCTTCTTTTGACCCCTCCACTAAATAGCAAATTCTTAACTAAAAACTCCTTGGTCCACCAAAACACCAGGTATACTAATAAGTTTAGAAACATTTTAAAAAATATTTCATTTCAGTCTTTTAGCAATTTAATTTAATGAAAATCACTAAATCCAACAAATCTCATGCTGGGAATAAACTCTAAACATATTTGTTTTTATGAGGGGAAAAATCTCTGTAGCAAAGAGTTTGTTGTAAGCATCTTGGACATTTCTTGGATTTAGTTTATCACTAATAAATACTTTAATTGCTGTGCTAACAAGTTTGTATTATTTTATGCAGACCTATTTGAAACACAAATATCCATCAAAATGAATTTTTAAAAGTATAATTGATATTGTTTATTGGCTTACAGTATTTTCAGCTTTAGGTTATTGTATATATATTGTTCAAATTGAGTTCATTGAACTGTAAAGTGTGGGTGTGTATCTGAAAGCTGTTAGAAAAGACTTTCTGTATAAATGCCTGCCGGAGCAATCTGTTCATGTTCAAAATAGCATCCCTGTTACTTGCCCTGTGGTTCTAGGTATGAGACATATGGACTCCATTTCTATGTATATCTGAGGCTGTAACTCAAAAATCAAAATAACAGTGTTTCTTCCCCCTGTTTATCATCACAAATATGAAAAAAGTGTGTAATTTTTTATTTTATAAAAATATTTTAAGCCCAGTTTTTATTTGGTATTTCATTGTATACATTATAGTCAAAAGAGATTATTGTTAGTTTAATGTTTAAATAAATTTATATTCTTTAATGTTTGAAGTATTTTCTAATTGAAATTTTATAAAATACATAATGATAGTTAAATAAATTTGGAGTAATTAAAACAATTTAGCAATTCTTCAATAGTATTTATTAATACTTTGATGAATTTATATATATGTTTTTTTTTCCTATTTTTAGTTGTTTGGCCAATTTCTTTCTATTTTTAGTAGAGAAGGGGTCTCGCTCTTGCTCAGGGTGGTCTCCAACTCCTGAGGTCAAACGATCCGCCCACCTCGGCCTCCCAGAGTACTAGTATTACAGGCGTGAGCCACCGCGCCCGGCCTTATATGTATGTTTTGATATGATTATAAAAATGGAAAGATCTAAAGCTTTCAAATCTATTCTCATTTTAACAGAACAAAAAAAGGTAAAAAATTCATATTTTACCAGAAACAAAGAAACCAATAAACAAATAAGCAAAATATTGGTAGGCCATAGAAAAACTAAACATTCAACATGTACATATTATCTGCAAAATACATTTATCTCTAAATTACCACAGTAAACAGTGATCTCTGGTAATTTAATTATATGGATAGCTCACATAAATTTTTGCAAATTCTGTAGAAGAGAAAGAGGGAATTTGCTTTAATCTATGTGCACTTCACATAGGACATCTAATGAAATTCCATGTTTTGATGTTCTCATTTAACAGAAGAGAAATTGATAGGCTATGAAAAATATTTTTAAGCTTCCAATTAATTTCAATCTCTTATTAATTGTGATGACAAAGGTGTCTGGCAGAGACAGCACCTGCGGCAATGGGGAAGAAAGCCCAGGAAACCAGTGTTCTAAGCTTTCATTTTTAATATCTTCTAGTACAATTTATTTTAAGTTATGTTTGTTTGCCTTATTAATGGACATTTTCTAATTTCCTGATGTTCTTTTATTCTCTTTTCACTTTTCTTGATTCCCTATATATTCCGTTTTATTACACTCAGTATCATTCATCTAAAATATAAACATTATTGCCTAATTCTCTAAAGTTCTTCACATTTTTA
>NW_012150341.1:230245-230732 GCF_000956105.1 Propithecus coquereli | reverse complement strand
TCTTTATTATTGTACCTTTATAAAAGTCTTGGAGTTGGATATGGTCATTCCTCTGACTTTCTCAATATTGTGTCTGCTATCCTGAGTCTTTTGCCTTTCCAGGTAAACTTTACAATCAGGTTGATGATATCCATAAAATAACTTGCAGGGATTTTACTGGGATTACGTTGAATTTATGGATCAAGTTGGGAAGAACATCTTAACAATATTAAGTCCTCCTCAATAACAACATGGAGTATCTCTCCATTTATTTACAACTTCTTCAATTCCTTTTTCAGTGTTTCATAGTTCTCCTCCTATAGGTGTTGTATATATTTTGTTGTATTTACACATAAATATTTCATTTTGATGCTAATGTAAATGGTGTTTTTAATTTCAATTTTCAATTGTTCATTGCTGGCATAAAGGAAAACAATTGAATTTTGTATATTAACCTTGTACCTTGAATGTTGTCCCTTATTAGTTCAAGACTTTTGTTGATTCTTTG
>NW_012150341.1:229084-230195 GCF_000956105.1 Propithecus coquereli | reverse complement strand
AAGCCTTATATAATATGTCTGTGCATAGTTTGTAATTTTTCTGTTATGGAAAGAATGACTAGACCCATTCCTAGTTAAGAAGGTCCATGAAAAGTATAGCTAAATAGCTTGATAGCTAGGCAGCTAACAAAATGGGTGCTATAAACAGATATAAATATAGAGAAGACGGGTGATGATGATAGATGATAGAAAGAGGGATTTATCACTAATTCATGTCATATGAATATACTGTGTTGATAAGGAGAAAATTTACAGTCAGAATTTTTGTGTTGACATTACAGCCAGTTCTAAAGAACACTTTTTAAGACAGTTTATCTTCCCCAATCCCCATTGCCTTAAGATTATAAAAAAATAATGATCGATAGCATCTTATTTATGTAAACTAGCCAGCATTTGCAATTTAGCAGGCAGTTAATTAAATTATCTTCCCAGATGGATAATGTAGAAATTTTCGGAGTTCAGTGGAGAATATAATTTAGAAACCCCATTCAATTTTCCTTAAAACATACTGTTTTCCTTTCTTAAAAACAAAGGTATACACAAATTACATAAACACAAACAAGTCAGGATATGTGCTCTAATCAGGAGCAAGTGCATAAAGTTTTCCCTGAGCATTAGCAAAATTTTCATGCAAAAAAATTTTCTCTCTCTCTTTCTCAGAAATTCTTGCATATCTCAAATCAAATTTCATCTTTGGCTGCCTATTTAGAAGCTAGTCATGACTGAAAGACAATGTATCTGTACAGTAATAACCAAGCAGTGATTGATAAACAGAAAAATTTCAAATCATTAAATGAAAATGGAAAATCTGGCACATCATTATCTTTATCAGAAAGGAATAGTTCTTAATTTTTACTAGATAGAGAAATATTAGATTCAAATTTAAAGGCTTTACCAGAACATTAGCTCAACCTAGGAGGAATAACATGCATCTTATTTCAGCCCATTTTAGTTTTTCTTCCCTCCCTTAAGGGGGGAAAACTGAGACATGCTTTCTGAGATTTAATCATTAGATTATAAAATACTTCCCCACCTTCACACCTTAGGACCACACTGAGAGGGCTTCAGTAACACCTGTAGATTATAAGAGAAAGAGTTGCAAAATGCAGAC
>NW_012150341.1:226823-227834 GCF_000956105.1 Propithecus coquereli | reverse complement strand
TAAATGTAGCTACTGAATTTTCAGAGACTATATGTACACAGTGTCAATATTTTTATTTAAGAATCGTTTACTGGGATTCTGAGTCATACAGGAACAGTTCAGTGGTAGTCACATATACATAATTTATAATCTGGCCTCAATTTTCCCCTTACGTTAATCTATTGCTTTCATCCCTCTTAAACTTAGTATGCAGCCACACTGGACACGTTCTCTTTTATGGTTCCAGACATTTGCAATGTTTCCAAATTCTGTGGAAAAATATTCTTTTTCTATTCATGACATGCTCATAGGGCAACTGATAGTCCAATCATCACTCAGCCAACATTGAAAACTGGTAACATTTTGCATTTTATTGTAACTATTATAATTATATTTGATAGCTTTGTTTCAATTCTAATATTGTCAAGTACTCATGGCAAAGAAAATTTTGTTTATCTTTATATCTCAGGCCCCCAAAATTTCCTGACAAATGGAGTTGTTCAAATGTTTAATCATTTGATAGATGAGACACAAAGTTACCACAAATATGTAGTTTTACTTAAAAGGTTTTAAACTTTATAGATGTACAGCATTAATCTATGAAACATTATGCCAATCATTATTTTCAGGGCAGACTGTACAGTACTATGCTATTAAGTAATAAGGTAAATGTCCTACAATTTTTCATTTGAAAAATGCTCTGTAATTGAGTTGTTTTTGCTAATGTCATATATTTTCTGATTTCATTACATGTTTGTGGAGAAAAGGAACTATACCCATTTCACTTTGTGCCTTGGTTTTGTAAGATAAAGTAGGACAGGATGGTAATATTCCCTATTCTAAAGACAGAGTAATTTTGAGTAAATGGATTTTGATTTAGGAAAATGGACTCAAATTTTGTATGTGACCTTAAACAATACTCTACATTCTATGTAAGATTATTTTTTACAAAAATATAAAAAACTAGAAAAGAAATAACCTACTTTTTACTACGAAAAATGTATTCAGTGAAAAGAAAGCTAATCAAAACAG
>NW_012150341.1:220480-221709 GCF_000956105.1 Propithecus coquereli | reverse complement strand
TGAGCTTCTGCTTCTGGGCTTCTGTGCCCAGTACACTGTGATTTTCTGTCCCTACCTCTCCCTCCAGTTTTTGAAAACAGTTGGCCCATGATTTCAATTCTCTGATGGATATAAGAAGAGTTGTTTTTTTCTTGTTTAGGTTTTTTTTGCGAGTGTGGTAGTAATGACTTCCAAACAATTTCCATGTTGGTGCAGGTGCCGGTACAGATCCTTGTGATCCGTAATTTGTTTTTGGTAATTTATTTTTCCTGAATTTATTTTGATGGCTGTTGTTAGTTATATTATGCCCCCAGAAATATATGGGGAGGCCCTAATCTTATTAGGAAAAAAGGACTTTGTACATATAAACAACTTAAGATGAGCTTATACTGAATTAGGCTGGGTCCTAATGCAGTGACTGGTGTTTTTACAGCAGAAAGAAGAAGGGGATTTGAACAGAGACACAAAGGAAGCACAGAGGGATGGATTTGATGTGATATTAGAAACAGAAATTGGAGCGATGCAGCAATAAGCCAAGGGATGCCAAGGATTGCAGGCAACTAACAGAAACTAAGGGAGAATTATGGAACAGATTTTCCCTCAGAGGCTCCAGAATCAATACTGTCAATGTTTTAATTTCTGAATTCTAGCCTCCAGAAGCATATGAAAATATATTTCTGTTATTTTCAGTCACCTAGTTTCTGGTATTTCTGTACCACAGTTCTTGGAATTTAATAAAATGACTCACAAAAGAGCCTAGTTCCTCTTGCAATTGGTATTGACATATTTTTTTCTCTTATATTTATGGCATACACAGGTAAATTGTTGTATAAGAACATTTTTTTCTTTATTAAGTCTATTGTTGTTTGTTTCTATCTCTCTGTGTGTACTCATGTGCATTGCCATATTAAGTCAACTTCTGAAAAGTACGAGATACATTGCAAGGAGAAAAAGAGAATTCCCTGGTGGTGGCCCACTCTAACCACGCAATGAGAAGGCCCAATAGTGCATTGCTGAAATGATGAGTTAGCCATATACATTTAAAAGGAGGACTGCACAGAACAATTTTCTTAAATTCTGGGAGGTGGATGATCACATGAATTATAATGAGTTGCAAAAACACACTAAAATGCATAATAAACTGAGGTGAACTATGCCAACCAGGTCTTGCTGTACCAGTAACTAGAGAGAAAAGGCACTAGAGAATAAAATAGAAATAGAGAAGAAGGAAATTTAATTTTCACTATTTT
>NW_012150341.1:217304-218324 GCF_000956105.1 Propithecus coquereli | reverse complement strand
GAAAATTTTGTAATTAGTTTATTTTCCATTTTCTTCATGATGTACTTTTAAAAAATTATGCAAAATAGTTTCAACTTCTATAGAGTATTCTCTAGGTATTCAAAACTATATTTAGAATAAATTACTGTATTCAGATTTTAGATTAGGCTAGATTCCATTAGGTGCACTTACTTGTACAAACTTTACATTTTAGCTGGAATATGTGTAGTATGTTGTATGTGAGTATGTCTATAAAATAAAATACTTAAACAGAAAATGTGATTTACATACAACACTTCCAGTTTTATAACCACTTTTGAACAACTAAATTCTTTTCATTGCATAGATAATTAATTAAGGTGTTTATTTATTGAAACCCTGATTCTAACTCTAAAATCCATGTTTCTGGTATGATGTGAAAGTCTGTATCCCTCCAAAATTCATATGTTGGAAGTTAAAGGTGATGGTATTAGGAGACAGGATCTTAGGGAGGTGCCTAGGCCATGAGGGTTCCACCCACATGATGGGGATAGTGCCCTTATAAAACAGCTTGAGGGAGTGAGTTCAACCTTTTGCCGTTTTTTCCCTGTCACCATGTGAGAATACAGCAAAAGGCACCATCTGTGAAACAGAAAGTGAGCCTTTGCCAGACACAAAATCTGCTGGCACATTGATCTGAGACTTCTTAGCCTCCAAAATTGTGAGAAATAACTTTCTATTATTTATAAATTACCCAGTTTAAGGCATTTTGTTATAGCAGATTGAATGAATAAGACAGTGTCATAACCCTAACATAAGCCCGCTGAAAAACAGTCTCAGAATTCCCTCTGAGGGTTGTCTTTGAGGAACTTCCCCATTAGGTATAGTCAAATTTTTCCTTCTCAGGTGCATGAGCTTAGAATTATGCTTAGTTAAATGAACTAAAATGACCAACAAAAGGAATTACAACAAAAAAAGAACAGTGACAATTATTTAGATGTAAAACAAAATCACTAAGATCAGAAGTTCCAAGTTGAGCATTGTCAAAATATTATTCATACA
>NW_012150341.1:216118-216571 GCF_000956105.1 Propithecus coquereli | reverse complement strand
TTTTAAGTATAAAATATAGTATCATTAACCATAGGTACTATACGGTACAGTAGAAAATTTGTACCATTTGACCAATTTTCCCCTCCCCCAAGACCCTGACCAGCATTATTCACTTTCTGCTTCTATAAGTTTCAATATTTGAGATTCCTTATAATAGTGGGATTATGCAGTATTTGTCCGTTGGTGTCTGGCTTCTTTCATTTAGCATAATGTATTCCAGGTTGACCTATATTACCCTAAACAGCAGGGTTTTCTTTTCTCTCTTTTTTTTTAAGGCTGAATAATGCTCCATTGTGCTTATATACCATATTTTCTTTATTTACACATTGCTAAATGAACATTTAGGAAGCTTCCATGTTTTGGCTATTGTGAATAATGCTGCAATGAATATGGACATGCAGATATCTCCTAAAGATCCTAGTTTTAATTCTTTTGGTTACATACCAAAAGTGC
>NW_012150341.1:211488-213558 GCF_000956105.1 Propithecus coquereli | reverse complement strand
ATGAGTTTCTGTAAGATAATTATTTTGAATTCTTTTTCAGGCAATTTGCAGACATCTATCTTTTGTGGTCAGTTACTGAAGCTTTATTCTATCCTTTTGTTTGTGTCATATTTCTATGACTTTTCCTTACAGTTTTATATTGGGGTCTGCACATTTGAAGGAGTCACCTCTTCTAGTCTTCACATACTAGATGTTTGTAGGGAAATTTTTCACTAGTTATGCTAGCTAGAAATTTTGGAGATCTCTCAAACTTTTTGTATGAGGTGCTCCCACTCCACTCCTTTACTTTCTTTTTTGGAAGAAGTCCTAGGATTTTATGCCTCTCTCAATCCTTCAGAGCCACGTGAGGTGCTGAAAATCTACATTCTCCTTTTTTTTTAGTTCATTTCTCCAAAATGCTAGGGTGTTAGTTACCAGCTTCACTTTTCTTTCTCCCTCCTGAAGGTGATATCTTAGGATTCTGTGCCTTCTACCTAACCCACAGATCTGTGCCATGTGAAGATGGTTGCCCACCTCTTTTCCCTAGGACAGTGCACTTAGATACAAGGATGATTGGCGTAATTTCCACTTTCTCCCTCCCTCCTGAAGGCACAGTCTCAGTGTTGTGTACCTTTTGCCATTTCTGCAGAGTTAAGCCAGCTGTTGAGATCAACTCTGGCTGCTGAGATATATGCGCTGTCTTTGGGGGTACACACATACTGTCTGTGGAGGCCAACAGTCACTAATTGTGGATATCCCCAGGGTATCCACTGCAGGTGAATGGGGGTTCTGGCTATGGGGGTATATAGTGTTCCAGCTGTGGGTGTAGGGGTCAGGGATTTACATGGACCAGCTGTTGGAGTCCACAGGTTGGCTGACTGGTTGGTAGAGTCCACGGTCAGGCTGGCCAGCTGACAGGCTTAGTTAATCTAGCCATTTCAGTTTCCTTGGTGTGCTGGGTGAGATGAGACAGAAATGGACCTCTCAGGCAGTGCTCCAAAAGGCTTGCAAATTTGGATACTCACTTTTCTCTCTCTTTCCCCTGTAGGCAAAATCTCAGGCCAATGTGGTGGGTCTTGGTACTGCTTTGTGCTGGCTTGAGGGAGGGGTGACATGGGTAAAGTGAAAGTATTCTTTCCCTTTTCAATGTGACTATTTTTTCATCTTGCGCTCTATGGGGCTACTAAAACCACTCAACTGGATTCTACAGCCCTCATAAAGATATCAAAGTATTTTTAATTATGAACAACTGTTAAGTTGCTGTTTCTGTGGAGGCCAAAGGCTGGGACCTCATATTCTAACATCTTGCTGATGTCACTCCCTGAATCTGTTATTTTTTAAAAGAGGTGATTTATTATTTTAAATAAAAAAGAAATTTGGTACAATAGGGACTTTGCACATGGCAGCATTTTGCTTCTCTCAGCCTACTCAGGCTCTATATAACTGTACTGTCTCTTTGATATTGCTGAACAATTGACTATGGTTTGCTATTTGCATAACATTAAGAATACAGAGGGCAGTGGTCTGAATATAAGTTGACACATTGAGTATGTATTCCTTAATCGTTGTAACTCCTTTGATTTCTTTCTTTTATTCATTTCCAGGTGTAACACAGAATTAGGGCAAATTATCACTCAAGATAGCCTCTGGATACTTGTTATTGTTCAATATGATTGTGAAATACATTCCTTCTTTAAATGATTAGCGAATTAGTGGGTATTATAGGGTCAGCTATTCCTTCAAATTCAGATCAGAAGCAAAATTGGAAATTAGCTTATTAGTGCTTACCTTACGTATAGGATAAAAGAAGAAAGTCACATCCAAATAACTGCAGGGGAGTTATTTGACTCTTTAATTTTTCTGAGACATCTCCTCTCTATTGTACAGGGGATTCAAATATGCCACTCTAAACATTGAGGCAAAGATGCACAATCTGTATATGAATAAATATTCATATAAGCATATCTTCTCTAAGCAGATAAAGTATGCGTACTCTCTTTTGAGAAAGCACTATCTTACCTACTTTTTATTGGAATATTTCCTGGGAAAATAGATGTTTGCAATATTTTATTCAACAAATGTTGATCAAGT
>NW_012150341.1:209188-209691 GCF_000956105.1 Propithecus coquereli | reverse complement strand
GTAGTCATGTTTTTCGTTGTCTCTAATTCTCTGACTTTTCTTCTCTTTCACAAAGTTAATTTATGACTTGACTGTGGAGATTCTTATTTATAACAATTGAAATTAAGTTCTTTGCTTTTCCTGATAGAGAAAAACAAAAAGCAATTTATCTCAAAGACAATCTTTGCCATCTAAGCTGTGATCAAACTCAATACAGTAAAAGTTTGTTGGATGACAATGCTAAATAGTTTTGACTTTTATGAAAGAATATATCATTCAATATTTTTTATTCTCTTTTATTTTTCTCATTTTAGAAACTTTTCTCCTTGTCATCAATACATGCTTCTCTTTATTTTACTGTCTAAAGTAGCAGATATAATACAAATAAAATTCCAGGTTGGTTATCTAAGGGGTAAGATCTGAATCTTAAAAGGGACCTTACAAACTCAAACTCACTATACACATAACAGTATGTGTTCATATATGTTATGCATGCTGTTGTATATGGCAAACTTTAGTGGGTA
>NW_012150341.1:205112-207538 GCF_000956105.1 Propithecus coquereli | reverse complement strand
GAGGTGTGACTAAAGTCCATGTCTTTTGTTTTCATATCAGGTGCAGATTACACTGTGCTGCATTTTCAAAATAAATTAAATTATTGATATATGAGAGTACACTCAATAAATCATTAAGACATTCAATAAATATTTACTGAACATATGCCAAGCACACACAGATTTTGTGCTTACAGAAAAGAGAAAACAAAATCCTTACCCTCATGGAACTGATATTCTTGTGGGAGAGACAGTCAATTGACAAACTAATGCATCTGTAACAAAATATGAAATTGTAAGTGCTAAGAAGAAAAATAGAACATCACACAAACTGTCTATTATGTTTCATATGTTAAAGAATATATCACCTTCATCTCTCCTTTTAGCCAAACATTCCACTTTTGCTCATTTTTATAAAAAATCTCCCCAAAGTGTTAAATATTGTTAGTAGAAAATGATTTTTTATCATTCCTGGTGTTTCCTTCATCTGAAAGGAGATTTGTTAGTGTAATTTCTAGATTCTCTCTGCCTCTTTTACTCTACTCTGGAGAGGTGTTCTATTTATCTCATTTGGGAAGTATACTCAGCATAATTACCCTTTTCTACTTAGCGATGGGTGGTCTGCTGGATTCGTGCATTCCACTAGTCCTTCTGGTGAATACTTTCTAGAACAACCTAGGACTGAGTAGTTAAGTCTGTGTAGGATTCTGAAATTCACTTAGGAAACTCATCTGGCCAACAAATATAAACACATGTGATCGATTTAGCTTCTAGAATCACTAAAGAAGCTACTTTGGTTATGTATTACCTATCTCCTTTTTTTTTATTTCTCAATTTGTTCAGAATCCAAGTGGGAAAGAGAATGCTCAGAGACCTCGATATCTATTTAGCCGTCTTTATTTCCTTTCATCTCATTCTCTCTTGATCCTACTCAAGTAGGGCTTTCATCACCAGTAACCCATTAACACTGATCTTGTCAAAGTCACCAATGCATTCCACAATGCAAAATTCTTGTCCCGTTCTAAAGCTTAACCTTATTCATTCTCTCAGCTGCATTAAACAGAGTTGCTTCCTTCTTACCTCTTAATATATTATCTCTATTTGATTTCATGAGTACCACACTAACCCTGTTTTTTTTCCCCTACCTCACCATACACTATTTCTCAATTTCCTTTACTGATCCTTGTTAGTCTCCACTTTGAAATATGAAGTGCCTTAGGCTCAGTCTTTCCCCACTTCTCTTCTCTAGCCACATTTACCCTGCAGCTGATGTCAATCAGCCAAAAGACATTAAGTACCAACTTTATGCTGATTACATCCAAATTTCTATCCTCCACATTAACTCTTCTCCAAATTCTAAAGTCTAACTCAAATATCTACTGGACATCTTCATTTGTATCTCTGCCAGCATCTCAAAAGTAAGACCTTAAATTCCTAACTCTTCTCAGTACCTCCTACTCAAACCTGATTTTTCTTTACTAGTTCTATCTAGGAAATGACAAGAACATATGTGCAGTTAATTAGAACAAAATTCTTGGTTCTTCTACTTATATTAAGCCTTTATTCAACAGGTAGAAAGCATACATACACATATGATTTTGCATTATAATGTGTATGTATTCATATTCTGTATCTCCCACTGTAAGATCTATGTAGGCAAGTGCTTCGTGTTTATTTCTTTCTATACTCCTAGGTTCTAAAACAGTGGGTGGCACATAGTAGTTCTGCAATAAATACTTCTTGAATAAATAAATAAGGAGAATCCCCAACCATGTGAACCCATAAAGAAAATGAAAGGAAATAATAGTAGAGAGAAACTGAAATGAGTCAATTAGTAAAGAATAGATTACAGATATTGGAGGCCCAATATATTCTTACATATATACACGGCATGTCAGGAGATTTTCATTTTATTCACAATGATTTCAATTTGATAACATTCTTACTTTTCACTTTCTGTCAGAAAGGAAAGCACCGCTCCCCAAACTCAGTCCCGCAATGTTGCCAGGACTACTTGTATTGATATAATTAATCAACAAGTAAAGAGAGAGCCTGCATACATTTTTTCCAAACCTGTGCTTGGAACAATAGATTTGATCAATAGTTCTTTGCATATCATTAAAATCTAAGCAAATCTAATTATTAGGTAGTCCAATTAAGAACATTATACCTCAACTGGAAGTATAAAATGAGCTATTTCAGATAAATATGAACATTGGGTAGATTTGGGACCAAAATACTGTTGAAACGTAATAATATAATGATAAAACAGAATAAAAATATTCAAGCTTGGAAGAAGGACACTACATCAGAAAAAAATGCTTAAGTGGTTTTGAGTAAAGCGATTATAGGCTGCTCCTTTTCTCCTCACACTCCCCCTTCCTCCATCTGTAAGGAACTCTACCAGACCCTGTGGAATAGAGGTTCTAACAACAAAAACAATGAGA
>NW_012150341.1:203835-205041 GCF_000956105.1 Propithecus coquereli | reverse complement strand
TGTTTTTTTAAATGTATTATTGTTTATTTTTTACTTACTATAGATATGTATAGTATAAAGAAAACAGTTTTATTTGCTTTGTCCTCTGTATGTCTGTGTTATTTTTTTTTTTTTTGACAGGGCAATGGTAGTTATGATTATTTTATCAGCAATTATATAATAATTCAAAGAAACAGACTGTTGTCCACAGGATTTTTACTATATTGTCAAGTCATTACCTTAACCCCCTCTGATACCAATGGATTTGTAGTCAGAGGTGATGGTAGAGTGATAGTGGAGAGAATCAATAGAAAGTTAGAGAATGCTTGAGAAATTTGCTTCCTGGTGACTTTTGGCAGGATTCAAATGCAGGAAATTAATAGGAGGGAAGATAATGAGTCTAGACTGCTTAACTATTACTTTATAAAGTAATAGAATTACATTTGTATTGAGTGTTGCTTACTGAGAATAATAACAATAAAAGTATTGTATAATCCGCTGGCAAAGAGCTGAATACTTACAAATTCTAATTACCCTTGGCTTGCTATGCTTTTCATAAGACACCACACTATTCCATGATGATGCATGCCTATTGTTTTCTTTTTATACATGACTACCAGGAATTTTTCATTCATCAGTTATTATTCACATTTTGAGATGGGAAGTTAAGAACTCCTCTACTTTATATCATCTTGAAATTGCAAAAAGCATTATTATGACTGATTAATTCTAAAAGCTGGGGTAATTTGAAAAACATGTATAGCATGACTAAGTATCTGCCTTTTTTTGAGAAAGATATTTTCTAATGTGATCCCCACCACAGCCCAACAAGTTATTTACAAATAATGGTTGAACTTCGGTGCTAGCCTGATTGATTAGAGGTGAGTAACGTCTACATAACACCTTCTGATTTAAAGGTAGATTAAACGTTTTAGGCACACAGACATAGGGACAGAACAATATTCTACAGTTGATCTTTTCAAAGAGTTTTCACATTTATTTTATAAATTGCTTTTTAAAACACACCTCTGAGGTTAGAAAGAAATTTTTACTCTCATTTTTCAGAAGAAAAAAATAGTGAAACTCAGACAGCTTAGAATGTTTGCCCAAAATGACATAAGTGTTAGAGGTCTGACTAAAGTCCATGTCTTTTGTTTTCATATCAGGTGCAGATTACACTGTGCTGCATTTTCAAAATAAATTAAATTATTGATATATGAGAGTACA
>NW_012150341.1:199105-199505 GCF_000956105.1 Propithecus coquereli | reverse complement strand
AAGGGACTGATTGTTTTGTCCCGGCTTCTCCCTCTCCTGCCTCCTAATGTCTTCCTTTGGTCCATTTTGTTGCCAGTTATGACCTCCAGCTCTGGAGGCAAGGTGCTAGGGAAGGAGATTAAACCAAAACCCTTTTGTGCCAAAGCCTTGGATAAGAGGAAGGAAAGAATAGGAGTTATTAGGAAAAAATAAAATTTGAAGACTAAATATGTAGTTCAATTATCATGACCTCTTCTTTCCCTATTTCTCTGAACAATTGAGAAATTCTTGCATTGATATTGTATTCAGTTTTCTACATATTTTCATCCAAACTTGCTAACCTCAGCAGGAGGTCTGAGCATGGGTTCCCAGATAGACCAAGCTGGGTGGCATTCACTGCCTCACTGCCATCAAGAATTAG
>NW_012150341.1:195628-196150 GCF_000956105.1 Propithecus coquereli | reverse complement strand
AGAATAGCATATCACATATGTGCATGTATAATAGTCCCTCATTATTTGCAGAGAATAAGATCCAATATTCACATTGGATGCCTGAAACCGTGGTACCTGAGTAAGGAACCCTCTATATGCTATGCTTTTTTCTTATACATACATGCCCATGAGAAAGTTTAATTTATAAATTAGGAACAGTAAGAGATTAACAACAATAACTAATAATATTGTAGAACAATTATAACAATATACTATAGTAAAAGTTAATGTGAATGAGGTCTCTGACTTTCTCTCACCTATTTTTGGTGGAGATAATTGAAACCCTGGAAAGCTAAACTGCAGATAAGAAGAGACTATCATGTATATATACTCATACACACATATGTAAATTTAGTCTGAGCATTACTGTTTTAAAAGAAATGGTTTTCACCTATGGCAAATCATTAAGGAGAGTTCACATATGATGCAAATCATTTTTATTTCATTTTCTTATAATGGAAAATATAAAATATCTTTAGATTTTCCCATGTGACACACTGA
>NW_012150341.1:194930-195578 GCF_000956105.1 Propithecus coquereli | reverse complement strand
TTAAATATCTTCAAATAATACTGCAAAGACTTATTATGAAAAAGAGTTTGGTCTTCCAAAAAAATTTCATTGTGTAATATCATACCAATTGATTCTAACAGTCACGCACAACAAAAGTCACCATGCATGTAAAGTTTAGGAGTTATCTGACCTATATTATTAAACAATTAATCTAAGTAGTAACTGATTATTGAAGTGGCTTAATATGGCAGCTGTATTTTATTACCACATTAAAAATGTGTGGAGGACATGAAGTACCATATTATGTTGGATTGAATGTTTGTGTTACCTGAAAATCCATATGCTAAAGCCCCAACCTCCAATATGACTATATTTGGAGATAGAGTCTTTATGTAGGTAACTAAGGTTAAACGAGATCATAAGGGTGGAATCTTGATCCAATAGGATTAGTGTTCTTATTTTCTTCTATGTAAGGACACAGTGAAAAAGTGGCTGTCTGAAAGCCAGAAGAAAGCCCTCATTAGAACCTGTCCATGTTGGCACCCTGGTCCCAATCTTCTAGCCTCCAGAACTATAAGAAAATAAGTTTCTGTTGTAAGCCACCTAGTCTATGGTATTTTGTTATGGCAGCTCAAGCTGACTAATATAGAGGGATACTACTAGAGATGTGAGTTTTGATCTTTCTCC
>NW_012150341.1:174194-193075 GCF_000956105.1 Propithecus coquereli | reverse complement strand
TCAATCCTAAATTCTTTCACTGTTCCTTTGAGATACATTGCTTTTTGCCTTTCTCAAGGGCCTGAGAGCCATCCCTTTGAAATTTAAACATCAAGAAAGACAGCACCCCTATCTCCTAGGTTCTGTAGGAGGGTAGGAGTCAAACTTCTGTGGAAGCCTTGCTCCAAATTATACAGTACCTACTGTTATGAAGACCAGAGAAAGTTTACTTTTCCTATGTGTAAGGCCAATTAGGAAACACAGATTTAACTTGCTAGTTGTTCATTGATGGCCCGAATCTTATTTTAAAAGGAATAAAAATGTGTAGGTCCTTTAATGTGTATAGTGTAATCTGTATAACAGTATAGGGATGATAACAACAAATTCTGTCAAATTAAATGCAAACAAAAGAACTAAAAATGATATATTCAGGAAAATACATAATTCATGTCTAGTAATTTAAGTCACAACAAAATTTGCTCTTTGCTCTTTTATTTTCGCATATTTGAAACAGTGCTTGATGAATTGTTTATCATTGACCATTAAATCAAATGACATATTAATACCAAGAAAATGTGTAAGAAGCATCCGTAAATAATCTTACCTTAAATATTGGACTTTGATGAAATTAGAAGCAAAACATGAACAATCACTGTCGATGAATTTTTAAACTTGAAAAAATTTCATCTACATTGGCTAGTTATTACATTTTAAAAATATTCTTACCTTTCAATGTATTAGCACTTCAATCATTTGATCGTCATATTTTTACATTAGATATTAGTAAATTTTTATATAGGGATACTAACTATTCATAAACAATGTTTTAATAAACTGTATATATTCTCACTCTTGTTCTCCATAAATTTTGTCCATTTAATAGATATGTGAAAAACCTCTAATTCACCTCTGAACTACAGATACACAATGAAAATATTCTTCCCTTGTGAATTATATGTGCTTATGAATTATATATTTAGCATAGTAAGAAAAAAATCAATAAAAAGTACTACTAATAATGTCCATTTTATAAAGTACCATGTAGAAAAATAAAGCATTATAAAAGTATAGGGAGTGAAGAAAGAATGAGTGCACCATTATACCATCGTGATATTTGAGGCGAGACATGCATGAAATAAGCAATTGAACAAACTATACAAAGTATGGGAAGAATGTTCTATTCAAAGGAAAGAACAAGTACAAAGGCCCTGAATGAGAAGCTAGGATAGCACTTCTAGAGTAACCTGGTGATCATTAGTGTGGCAAAATCAGTGCATGAGATTGGTAGCACTGGGAGATGAGCCTGAGGATACTAGCAGAGGCAAGACCAATATCACGTGCAGGGAGACAAAGCCAGAACAGGAGGGTGGAGTTCACGAGAATTTGGTGGACTTCAGGTACAGTTTGATGGTGTGGCCTAATGCATTATCTAATAAAGTAGCTATGAGTAAAAGAGGAGTTGAGAAAGATTTCTAATTTTTTGTTCAGTAACTAGTTGAATTGTGCCATAACTTAGTGAGAAGGCAACACCAGGGAAGAAACAGGTAAGGGGAGGGGAAAGCAAAAGTTTTGTTTTGAGTATTTTGAATTTAAGGTGCTGATTAGACACCAAAATGGATGAATTCAATAACATGTTAAACGTGAATTTTGAATTCTGAGAAAATATGGCATGGAATTAAAATATGGAAGTCATCATTACAGCACTGATGGAACTTTTAAGCCATGGAATTAGATGCAATAACTAAGAAGTTAGTGTAAGTAGAGAGTAGTATAAAGTGCTAAACTCTGGTGCAACTCAACATTTAAAGAGTAGCAAGAAGAAAATCTGGCAGGAATGACTCAGAAGGGTGGCTCATACACTCTATATTTGTGTGGTGTGTAGAAGTGAAGTGAAGAATGTGTTTTGAGGAAGAACTGCTGGGTGGGTGAGTAAGGTGAGGATTCAGTGTATTAGGACTGGAAAGGTGAAGGTTATTAGTGACCTTGATAAAAACCACTTTGGTGATGTGTGGAGATAACATTTATCCAAGAGAAAGGATATTGTAAAACAGGCACAGGAAGTTCATGGGAAAAAAATACTTTTGAGCTGTTTCCCTATAAGAAGGTATTAATATATGGGCATGAAACTCAGGAAGAGGAGAGTATATGAAAAAATAAGGTGGATGTTTTTATTCCTAAGATGGACTCTATTTTATCCACAGAGGACTTGTGTAAGAAGATAACTTGAATTCAGCTTACTATACCCCCAGTGGTAACTCCTATCTGTCTCTTTAAATTAAACGGCTACTGAGATTAAAGTTAATCTTTGTTTTGGCGAGGGGAAGGGGTAGTATCAGAAGAAAGAATGTTTGCATAGATTTTACCTTTCTGAGCTGATCAAAAGTCTGGAAATCACAAAAAAAAAAGAGTCCTGAAGTTGGGAGATGAATGCAGCAGATTCCAGGTGTATCTTGTTCCCCAGAAATCCTTGACATTTGTGGAAAGTAAAAAATATTGGCCTCATGAGGCACTGCTCAAGCTTCCTGCCTCCCCTAAACCACTATATGTTTGGAATTGCTAACTGAACATCCTATCCCTAAATTTTAGAAGTTATGAAGTGACCTGGGAGGATGATGTCTTTCTGAAAATACGTTAGAAGATGGCAGGTGGCCAGGCTACTACAATCTTGCCAACCAATAGCCTGGTATCTTGTGTAATACCCCCCCACTTGTGGTATTCCCACAACTAGAACTGAGTTTAATGAGCTGAAGAAGAAAAGTAACAACCTAAGAGAACTAGCAGCCAGAAATCAGGACACAAACTTGGCCTTTTAGAGCCACTGGAGGAGTCAAAAGACCACCTCTGTGAGAAAATAAACATAAATATTAAGACTATTTAAGACTATGTGTTAGTTGCAAATTGTTGCATAACAAATTATCATAAATTTATCAGCATAAAAACACACACGTTTATTATCTTCATGTTTCTGTATGTTAGGAGTTGGCCATGGCTGAGGTGAATCTTCTGCCTGGTTAAAATCAAGCAGTGTTCCAGAGCTGGATTCTTTTTGGAGGCTCATTGGGTGACATATTCATTGCCAAACTCATTCAGATTGTTGGCAGAATTCTTTTGTGTGTATGCGTATGACCTCAGCTTCTTTATGCCTGGAAGTTGCTCTCAGCTCCTGGTGGCCCTTGCACTCTTTGCCACATGGCAGCTTACTTCATCTGCTAGCAAGATAAAGTTTTATTTAACATGGCATAATCAAGGTACCGACATCTTTGCAATATTTTTTACAGCTCAAACCAGGGGACAGGATTATACAAAAGTGTGATTACCAGAAGAAAGGGAATATGGATGGTTACCTTACAGTCTGCCCTCCACACATGATAACTACAGCAGGTATTTTGGAGCCAAAATGAAAATGTGAATTCCCAGGAAAATGATTTGGTGGATAAATTGAGGTATATTTGTAATGACTTTGTACAGTATGATGTTATCATTTCTCAGAGACAGCTTACTATGTTCACTGCTAGCAAGAAGAAATGGCGGAAGTGATTATTTTAATTCAGTTAGGGATTAGGATGGGTTGAAGCTGGATTACATTTAATATAAGGCTCATTGTACATCTGGTTTGCTCCTTTTCCTGGAGTATTGGCCTTTGATTAAGAGCCTGATGTTTCACCAGAGACCTTTCTGGAAGGGTCCTATATTTTAATATTATTTCCTACAATGATGAGACTGAAAAAATTCCTCCTGCACTTTTTCAGAGTTTTTAGGATTCTACATTAAATCTCCCATCATGCACAGCTTCTGCATCACAAATTCTCTCCAGATAAAAAGTCTGCAGATCATTAGGTTGCCTCTTTTAAATTTTTCACTCCTTTTAATCTTTGCCCCTCTAGTCTTTGTTGGTACCAGATTTCTTATGCCACTACACATATTTTTTAAAAATATTATCGCATTGTTGAAGTTGCTTCTTCTAGAAATATTGGCCCTCCACAAACTTTTCTGTCCTAAAATAAATCAGAAACACTTAATTCTTTATCTAAAATTTTATATTATTTTCCAGTTTTTTATACCACCTTTCCTATTCTTTCCATCATTTTATTACCTCATATTTCTCTTTTTAGTCTGAGTCCATTTTCCCCCTGAGAGAATGGAGAAGTATTTTCTTTTATTTTTGTTTATGTAAATTTTTCCTTTTGTTTTATTTATCGTATGTCCCATGCTTTCTATCCTCTCTTCTCATTTTAGAGTCAGCTATTCTTTTAAGAATAATGTGGAAAAAACTGTTTAGAGTAAACTGGAAAACTAGTGCTCTATATTTTATATGTTTCCTAAAAAACATCTCACAGAAATTCTGCATATCTCTCTGGCCTCCGTGTATATCTGTTCCACTATCTTTCACTATATAACAAACTACCCCAAAACTTAGTGGCATAAAACAGCAATCATTTTATTATCATCAGTTTGTGGACCATGTATTCAAGCAGGCTGACTCTTCCATTCCACATAGTGTCGATAGATGGCACAGAGTATTCTTCATTTGGCGGAAAAGCTGGTCTGGAGGATCCAAGGTAGTCTGCTTCGCATGTTTTGTGCTTGGCAGCAATAATTGGAAGGCCGGGCTCAACTGGGACTGTCGATCAGAGTACCTGTAAGAAGTATCAACAGTGTTATAGTTAGACTTACAGGACAGCTCAGGGCTCCCTGAAAGAATGCTAAAAGGCCTGGAAGGAAGCTAAAGAGATTCTTCTGGCCTTGCTTCAGATGTTCCAGACTGTCATTTTTGCTCCATTTGATTGGTCAAATCATTAAGGCCCGCTCAGATTCTAGAGAGGGAAATTAAAGTCTACCTCTCAATGGACGACGTAGCAAACAATGTGTGGTCTTAGCACACTGCAATATTGCTCCCCCTTCCTACATCCCTTTCACAGAGAGTTGATTATAAAGGTGAGCTTACAAAATAGTCTGCGGTAAAGCCCTGAAAGTCAGTTATTATATTAGGCTATTTAGTGCTTAATAATCACTTGGCTTACTTTTTCTGCAGCTATAAAGCCAAATGTTGCTTTGTCTCTTTCAAACACTGAGCCATAAAGCTAGAACATTTCTCAGGATTAGGAGTCCTAATAAGAATTTGAAATTAGGTTTCCTATTTGTGCTGATTATGAAGCTATTCAACTCTCAGCTTTAAATCCATGCTTCTCTACTCTGCTTTTTGATGCTGGTGTGGGGATTCTGCAGCCCACAGTTTTTTCTCATGTGGATTCCTCTTATGCTTTACCAGAACAGGCACCGGAGGGAAACTGAAAGGCAGAAGGAGGAAAGAAGGAACTCCCTTATTTCAACTTCCCTGTTGTTCCTGTCAGTGAAACTTCATCAGTGTTGCTACATCCTGGCCGTTGCAGTGGTTTACAATTTCTAGCTTGTTTCGGTTCTTCCACAGCCAACCTCATCACGCTCCGCTCCCCCCCAGGAGGAGGTTACCAGGACTAGGCTGACTTCTAGCTTCATGAAGGGCTTCACACTCCTTCACTGAACAAACGTGTCACCAGCATCAACACACAGTGCCACCTCCTGAGAGATCTCACTCCTGATCCTGTGGGACGCTTACGCTGAGCTTTTGATGTAACAGGTGCCATTTCGTGACTTGAGACTTGAGTTACAGTTTACAAGTCGCCCCGTTCCTGCTACTGGGATACCAGACTAGCTGGCTGGCACTCCTTCTTCAAATGTCCGATTCTCAATCTATGAGGATCCTACTCTTGGCTGCTAAATTCTGAAAACCCTGAACTTTTTTTTCCAACTTCAAAGGCAATATCTGTATTCTCATTTATTACCCCTACCTTACTTCATTTTTTCCTATTTTGTCATGTAAATTCTCCAACATCTGTTAGATCAATTCCTTATATTAAATACTCTCCATTGAAAAAGCTAGCTGTTTTCCTAACTGAATCCTCATTGATACATTGTACAGATCCTGCTTCATTCTTTATTTTCTTATCGATTGTCTCAGAGAAATATAAGGTAAAATTCTGACACATTTATGGAGCTCAATTTTCTTCAGTCCATTTAATAATTCAGAAATAATGCAACTAATGTATAAAATCCTTTTCTGCTAGAAAGAATTTAAGTAGTTTCTTCATCCTAAAACTAAACACAGGCTAATACAGAACTTGATCCAGGGAAAATAACAGAAAAAAATGACTAAGATCAAGAGAGAACACCTAATAATAATAAATGAAATCTCTTCCCTTTATTTTGTCATTTTTATTCTGTGTATGTTTCCTTTCTCTTAGTAATTATAAAATTTTCTGAAAACACTTGTATAATAGTTTCTGTTTTTTCAGGAAGTATTCTTCATTCCTCACCTAGACTATTCAATTGTGGACTAATTTATTCTAGCTTTCTTTCTTTCTACCTTATCTAGTTGAAACTTCACTAACATAGATCATGTACTACAAAGGTGTTATTGTAATTTCAGAAAAGAGTTATATTATTCCACATAAGGAGCTTCAGGTAAGGCTTTACAGGTATAAAGATAATTCATCAGAGGGCTGTGTGGGAACTACTAGATTTAAAAGGAATAGAGAAACATAGGGGCTGAAATAACTGCATGAAAATTATGTGCTTGAACCAATCTTTGATTTATACACAAGCTTTGAACAGTCTTATATCAGTAACTCATGAATTCAACATCTAATCAGATCTAACAGATTTGCTTAGCATATTACTCTAACATTGGATTCTAATTTTCCCCATAATATTTCATTCTTATTGCTTAAGGCTTTACATTCTCTTCTTATTCTAAAACTAAAATCTGCCACATCTCCCCAAAATATGTCCTCTCTTCCTTAACTTGATCTTGTTATCTACCTAGCCCACCATATACGGCCCTAATTCTATATCCAGAGTTGGAAGTGGGTCACCATACCTCCTAAAGGATATCTCAGATGCTAACTCCTATCCATTTAAATGAGTTCCTTTGGCCAGAAGAGGTGGCTCATGCCTATAATCTTGGCACTCTAAGAGGCTGAGGCAGGAGGATCACTTGAGGTCAGAAGTTCAAGACCAGCCTGAGCAAGAGTAAGACCCTAGACCCTATCTCTAACAAAAACGCTATCTCTACCAAAAAGAGATTCCGTTTCTAAATAAATAAATAAATAAATAAGAATTCCTATGGGCCAGGTGCAGCTGCTCACGCCTGTAATCCTAGCACTCTGGGAAATCAAGGCGGGAGAATCGCTTGAGGTCAGGAGTTTGAGACCAACCTGAGCAAGAATGAGATCCCGTCTCTACTAAAAATAGAAAAAATTAGCTGGGCAACTAAAATAGAAACAAAAAATTAGTTGGGCATGGTGGCAACTACCTGTAGTTCCAGCTACTAGGAGGCCGAAGCAGGAGGATCACTTGAGCCCAGGAGTTTGAGGTTGCTGTGAACTAGGCTGACGCCAGGGCACTCACTCTAGCCCAGGCAACAGAATGAAACTCTGTCAAAAATAATTATTATTATTATTATTATGATAATTCCTATGGTATTATAATGACTTCATGACCCATGTGTCTGCTGAAATTTTCTATTCCCTGCTATCCTTTAACTTCCCATTGATGGTTCCTCTTCCAAAGCCTACATGACTTTTTGCTATCAGACTTTATGGTCTTCTTACCAGAAGACAAGTGCCTACTGTTCACTACTGGAAATTTTTTATATTGCCTGCTGAGTCACTTTAATCTTCATGTGTGAGTATTCCTGATTCAATCCAGAGTAAAATGAGGAGTAAATAAAGCTAATTATATTTTTTAAATGTCTCAGTGGGGCTAAAATATAAGAAGCATAGAAAAAGAAATGGTGAAAATCATTTGAAAAAGAAAAATTACTGGGTACTGTGGGATCAAAGTAAGAGAAAAATGAAGATTCAACATACAACCTAGAGGTCTATTAATGGCTGTAAATAAACAAAAAGCTTCCTGTGAATTTTATTACTTAGGCAAAGGGGAAGACTGATAAAATTATTACACTTGCTATTAATATTTTCTAAAAGACAGCTATTTAGGACAGTGGTTTTGTAATCTTCTATATGAATGTAAGTTATAGACATACTACAGAGGCCACAGTTTTAGCACCATTTATAAATTCTTCTGGATATAATATTTATGAAGGAATCATTAAAATCTCCTTGTAAGTCTACCATGATTGCCTGCAAAGTATAACTATGTTGATCTGATCATGAGAATAGAGCAAGTTAAACTCAGGTATACATTATTTCAAATCCTGTAGAACTTTCCCAACTATATATAGTATAAATATATATATACATGGTATATAATATATATAGTGTATAATACATAGCATATTATAATATATTTAAGGTGAAAAAAATGAAAATACTATTCAGATACTAGAATGTTTTGAATTTCATAAGGTAAATACATTTAGTACTGTTTTGTTTCAGTATTTCAACTCACTTATTATTCAATTCACTATGCAGTGATTTGAAAAAGAAAAATAGAAGTTAATATCATTCACTGATCTGGCTTCCCCACTAGAGACCAGCTTTCTTACTAATTCTGTCATCTTCTTCTTACTAGATAAATTTGTGCAGCCACTCGGTCTTTTACGCTAATTGAAAAAATGCTGATTTTGTGCACTGATGGACTACAAAACTTCATTGGAGATTTTCTGTGATCATAAGTACATTTGATCATTTTAAATGGTGCTCAGGGACTACATAACAGAGAGACTAATTCATCTCTGTTTGGAAGGTCTGTACCTAGCACAAAAAGGCATTTCAAATTCTACTCATTACTTCTTCTGAGAAAGAGAATTTTAAGTATTTTATCAGAGTTCTAACAAGGATAATTTCACTTAAATAATGCAATCTCAAATCTATATATGGCTTTTGAATACTATAATTAGAATGGCCAAAAAATAAAGTGAATAAAATCAATGGACCCTAATGTTATCTTATGTTTATTTAAATTAGATATCAAAATTATTTTAAGTATGTGAAATTTATGCTTGCATATATTATCAACTTGTGAGTACAAATGACACTAACATGATATTAATATCAATAGATTTCCTTGTCTTCTCAGCTAGAGTTTAGTCTACAGATCCTTGTCCTCTTTTTCACTTAAAGAAGCACACTGTCAGTAACTAAGGACATTAATGGTTTTCCGGTGCTCCTAAAGCAGGTAATACTGGAAAATTTTTGCCTCAAAATATAAGCATATGCTGAAATAAAAAAGAAAAAATATATAAGCATAAGTTGGAAATAACAGTATTTCTCCAAACCCTGTATTTTCTTAGCTTCTGAAGTAATACTGATTTTTTATTGAATAATGACTCTGTGGCAGTCTTTATATTTATATGCTAGGGATTTAAATATTATACAAGAAAATCAAGAACTGTGATCTCATAAACTATATATCTGTGGAAGATGATGACGGACAAGTAATAAACAAGGAGATATAAAAGGAAAAGCAAGGAAATTGTAAATGAGATAAGAAAATGACCAGGTAGATGTGCTAGAGAGTGACAGGGGTAGGTGCTTCTTTTTATAGAAAGATCTGGGGAAGATTCCCTGAGACAATGACATGACCTGAAACCTAAGGAATGAAGAGGGGTTAGCCACAAAAAAGGAACTAGAGAAAATGTGATTGAGGTAGAAGGAACAGGTAGTGTAAGTCCCCTGAACAGCTAATAAGTGGGTTGACTTAAAAACAAGTACCAACAACAAATGTTGGCCTGGATGTGGAGAGATGGGAACACTCATACACTGTTGGTGGGACTGCATTCTAGTACAACCTCTGTGGAAAGTAATATGGAGATACCTCAAAGAGCTACAAGTAGAACTACCTTCTGATCCAGCAATCCCACTACTGGGTATTTACCCAAAGGAAAAAATGGCATTCTATATAAAAGACATCTGCACTCGAATGTTTATAACAGCACAATTCAGAATTGCAAAGATATGGAAACAACCCAAGTGCCCATCAATACATGAGTGGATTAATAAAATGTGATATCTATATACCATGGAGTATTCAGCCATAAATTCAGCCATACTATTCAGCCATAAAAAAGTGGGGAACTAATACCTCTTGTATTATCCTGGATGGAGCTGTAGTCCATTCTTCTAAGTGAAGTGTTATGAGAATGGAAAAACAAATACCACATGTACTCGCCATTAAATTGGTAATAACTGATCAACAGTTATGTGCACATATGTAAGTAACATTCATCAAGTGTCAAGCAGGTGGAAGGGGAGAAGGGGATGGTTGTATTCACTCCTAATGGGTGTGGTATTTGCTGTCTGGGGGATGGGCACACTTGTAGCTTTGACCAGGGTGGTGCAAAGGCAATTTATGTGACCAAAGCATTTGTACACCTGTAATATTCTTAAATAATAATAATAATTAAAAAAACAAGTATCAAAAAAAGAAATAAATAAATAAAGGGGCTGAATGAACACTGTAACCAGAACCTCAGACTCACTCAAGGAAACAGTTTAATGGGACACTGACTCCCTGCCACAGTGTCCATTCTCTAAGTCTACCCAGAACAAACTTGTGCTTTCTTACCTTTTTTAAAAATATAATCTTATAAAATATATGTGTATCTGTCAGGATCAGTAGCAAATAGAATAATACAAACAGTTCAAGAGAGTATAATGAAGGTAAAACTTCACGTGGGCAATAGAAACAGCCTAGAAAGGAATGTTGAGCCATTCAGACACTACCAATAGCTGAAAGCAATAGCCCTGAGGCTAAAGAGAGAAAGTGGGGATAGTATGTTCTTGAAATCCAGGCAGAACTGGAAACCTTGAGTATTGGCCAGTAGAAGGAGGGAAAAAAAAGTCAGAGAGACTCATCTACTGCCTAGACAGTATGCAGAACAGAGAAAAAGGAAGAAATATCCCAATCTTTCTTTACCTCTTACCTTCTTATCTCCTGTCAGTATCTCTCATTGGCTAAATACAATAGCATACTAACTGACATAGGAGCACGAGAAATGCAGTGTCTTAGAGTAAGCTTCCAGGGCACAGAGCAGTAGGAGAGTAACAGAATGCATCTGAGGTACGGGAGTCACTTACTGAAGAAAATCAAGCACAGCATAGAGATAGATATTCGTGGGTAAAGTAAAGAAAGATAATGTCCTAAAAAGCAGTGTCTGAGAACCAAATTCGGACAAGCAAATTTCCATTTTACACATCAATGAAATTTGGCAAAAAAGAGGACAAAATTGGCCTTGTTTTAGAAATATGTAAGTGAAATTTGTTCTTCTAAAATTTAAAAACTTATTTATTGAGATTATTCATTTGTCTAAATCAGCACTAAAAGACAATGTACAGGATTTTTAACAAAACAAGTTAAAGAAAGAGACTTTTTATTTTATGACTGATGAATAGTTATTAATTTGAGAATGAATAAAAATCTGTAACTGTGACCACCTTGAGAATCCTTGGGACAAAATATGCCTCTGCCTAACTGAGCACGTCGGAATACTATAACTTAATAATACAAGGCATTAGTTCCTTTCATTTTCTCTAGTTTCAATAAACAATTTCTCATTCATTAATTCAGTTTTGTTTCAGGCTCCTACTAAGATACTGTAATAGAATACACAGTTGGCTCATTCCACCAAGGTTCCAGAGAAACTATAGGAGTGGGATGAGGTGAGGGTGGGGGTTAAAATAAGGAATTAGTGAGAAAATTGCAGTGATAGAGAATACTGAAGTAGTGTAGATAAACTGGTGGTACTAACCTTGAACAGTGGGCTTCTGGCCTAATTATGGGAAAAAAATACAAAGAATGATACTCTTGCTTCTCTGTTATCTTTATTGGGCCAATCAAGACTACTTCCTGAAGATATTGAAGCCAATGATGCAGCGGGTGATCTACTGAGTAAAGTCAGGACAGTGCACGAAGTCTTCAAAGATGAATAATTAAGAAAAACAGAGGAGGGAGATTGATTTGATAAAGGCTATGATTTCCACATCTTTCTCGGGCTAAACTGCTAGGATAGGTGGATGAAAACCTATGGAGTGACATTCCCACAGAATATACCTAGAAAGCTTCATAAAATTTGTAAAATAACTATCCTCAGAAATTGAAGAGAGGCAGTACGGAATTGTGATCCCTGACAGAAGAACAAATGAGATAAACTGCAAGATGTTGTTATCTTTCTTTCTGTAAAAATTTCCAGGCCACTGCGATAGGAAGGAGAATTTAAGCAGGACTTTGCAGTCCTTTTTAAGCTGGGGAGAGACAGATTGACACTCTAGGGGTCTGTGGTAGCTAAACTTCATAGGAAAGAGAACAAAGACAAGGGAGGTATATAGAAAATAAGCCCTAGGTTCCGCACACGGCTCCCATTGAGGAAACTGCTGAATATTAAGCTTCACATGCATAGTATAAGATTGCATGAGGCTGGACAAGGGAATACTGCCAAAAATTGTTTAAAGGAAGATAAGATATCTCACTTAACAATGTTATTATAGAATTTACAATGACCAGCATGCAACAAAAAATAGTCGTGCAAAGAAGCAGGATAACTTGAACCATAATTAGGAAACAGTCCCTTACTGCCACCTCACATACTTTGTGTTTTTATCCATCTTTCCAGCTCTGGTGTGGGGTTGGAGCACACCCAGGGCTAGTGGGGAAGGGACGCCATCATGGTGGGCCCAGAGGACAGAGCATCAAGTCAAATGACAATTATTCTTGATCCCTCCAAATTCCTATGTTGAATTCTTAACCCCTAATACCCCTGAATATGACTCAAAATGGAAATAGGGTCTTTACAGAAGTAATGAAGTTAAAATGAAGTCATTAGGGTGGGCCCTGATCCAGTATGACTAGTGTCCTCATAAGAAGAGGAAATTTGAACACCGACACAACAGAGGGAAGACTATATGAAGACACAGGGAGAAGCCTGCCATCTACTAACAAAGGAGTGAGGCCTAAATCAGAGCCTTCCTTCATGGCCCTTGGTGGGAGCTAGCCCTATTGATGCCTTAAGCTCAGACTTGTGAACTCTAAAATTGTGAGAAAACAAACTTCTGTTGTTTAAGGCACCCAATACACGGTGCTCTGTTATGGTAGTCCTAACAAACTGATACACAGCTGACGATTTTTAATCAAAGAAGATTATTAAAAAGTAGCATTGACTGAAAAAGCAAAGAATAAGATACACATTAGATACAAATTGTAATGTTTTAATCTTCATGTTTTCCCTCTTTACTTTTCTGATTCTCCTGGTTAAGATTTCTAGATTAATTGACACAGTTACTGCCAATGATATTCTTAGTCATGATATTGCTTTTTAAATTTTCTGTCATTCTTTTGTATCAATGCAATACCTAATATAATTTGCTTATGATTTGCCTAAACCATACAACTAAACCAACTAGCTGTAGGATTTGTAGCTCTTGAGTGGCAACTCAGATCCTTTTGGTATCACTTTCTTGTAAGAAATGATTTGCTTACCTGAGCAGTTCAAACACAAAGTGACTTTTTATATGGCAAACATTGCCACAGGCCAAACAGCTGGAAAACCAAAATCTCTGTATCTATTCTACAGGTCATTAGGTTAGGAATGAAATCAATTCTATAGACTTTTAAGCTTAGCAGTCTCAGTTTCGTATTTGGAAATCAACAGCAAACTCTAATCATAATCGTTCTCTTAATATTTGTCTGTGTTGTAGTGCTCAAATGCATGTTTTTCAAAATCTTTATTGTTGCTATACGCTCTTATCTTAATGATATAACAATTGTCTTCCAAGGAAGAACAAGAAAATCTGACACAGAGATTGGAACAAACACTATCAAAAACTCTACCCATAACCTTTACACATAAGACAATGATGCATAACTATATTGATCCAATCTTGTGATTAAATGATTCAGTTTAGGCTAAAGAATGACAAAAAGAGGACTGAGAATTTCAATCAACGCAAGGGGAAATTTTTGGACCAATCACATTTTCTGTCTCTGCTAAAGAATTCTGCAACCAAATTAATTTTCCTGCTTCTGTGCTAAATAGCATCTGTAATTCAAGAAATAACTTAATTGCTCACTAGAGAGGATATTTGTTCCTGGGAGACTAGACTATGAAAAAATTAAATTAGCTTATTTTCCAATACTAACATTTTGCTTATTAAGGCTTTCTCAGAAATACATAGCTATTTTGCATAAAATCTCCATCATTCCAACCAGTCCTCTGCCTTGGATGGTCTGTCTTAAAATCACTGAGCATAGGTTATAAAACCATGTGAATATTGTGACATAAATTCCCATAATGAGACAAAATAAATGTTTCATCAATGTGATATTCTCCATGAAGATACGACATCCAATGAACTCAGCTTTGCTTGATCAACTGGTGCATTTTGGGCAATATTTTTGTGAGCAATAGAGAATTTTTAAGGAATTTAAGCAGGATTATTATAGTCAAATGTGGATTTGGAAGAGATTTTCTTGAATGAGAATAGCAACAGAAGATGTACAGAGGTTGATGGATAGCTTTAAGTCCAAAGTTTTATTATAGTAACATTTTAAATTCTCATAATTATTTTTCATTTAGACTTTCTTACAGCTAAAAGAATAGATTTTTAAATACCATTAATAGACTTCCTTGATATTTTATACATTGGTATAAATCAGTTAATACATTATATAACCAGATCAACAGTAAACCTTTTATGAAGTTACCTGTGTGATAATTTTTTTTCATACAACGTAATATTTTTAATTGAAAGAATATGGATTGTAACAACTTGATATGTAGTAAAACTGGCATAAAACATGATGTGAGGTAGGTAGGTATATTTCTTTTTTTTTTTTTTTATTTCAGCATATTATGAGGGTACAGATGTTTAGGTTACGTATGTTGCCCTTGGTACCCCTCCCCAGGTCCGAGTTTCAAATATGTCCATCCTCCGGGTGGTGCGCATTGCACTCCTTGTGTATACAAATACCCGTCCCCTCCTTCCTCCTCCCCCCTCCCCCCGCCGCCCTGCCCAACATCCAATAGATGTTATTCTTATATGTGCATTTATGTGTTGATTAGTTAATACCAATTTGATGGTGAGTACAAATGGATCTCGTTCTTCTGCTCTTGTGGTGCCCCACTTTGGATAATGGGCTTAAATTTAATCCAGGAAAGTATAAGAGGTGCTAGATCACTGTCGTTTCTTATGATTGAGTAATATTCCATTGTAAACATATACCAATTGAGATTCAGGGCTATTAGAGCTGAGAACCAGATCTCAATTTTTAAGGACTGCAAGCAGGAATTTCCTACCTGAAAGTCTCTTAGGAAGTCAATCAACCTGTTTTCCATCTCCCCAATAGTACTGTTAGTGTCAATCAATTCAGTCATCCAGTTTTAAAGATAAAATAGTGATGTGAAAATAATCAAATTATTCAATGGGAAATTGTTCCTTCTTTTTGTTTGCTGAATGATTTCATATAATTCACTGGTCCAGAGCTCCCATTAAATTCACACGCATTATAATGTATACTCAATTCATATTGCATTCAGGAGAATTCTAAGTCTATTTTGGTACATTGAACCGTGATCATAGTACTGAACAGCTTGTATTCATGTTCAGAACTTGTGATTACTGGGAACATTTCTCCAATTGCCCAACACCTAAGGCTATTGATCTGGTGCCATGCCTTAGAGCATTTCTCCATCTATTTTCTCCACCTATTTTCAACTGATGTTCTGGATTTGACCTTTGCTTTGTTCTGTGATTTTACTTCTCTGTAGTTACTTATAACGAGTATGTCTATGACAATAAATCTCTCCTTGAATCTAGTTTTTGAATTAACTACAATTTTTAGCAAGGCAGGGTAGCTTGTTTATTGCAGTTCATTTTGTATTCTTCTGAATGATTATCTTAATATTTTTAATCACCAACACTTTCAGTTTTATTTGCAAAGTCATATGTAATCACGTTATTTAAAGCTTTTATGATTATTTTAATGTGTGTACATTAGATTTCGAATTTGAAAGCTATAGAAAAGTATAAATCATCGCATGAACATTAGGTATTTTGTTACCAATTTTACAGTATGTTTCCATTCTGCAGATTAATTACATTATATAATGTAATTTTTTCAGAAATTTTTTCTGGAATCCAATGATAGAGTGGAGGTATTTGCATAACTATTAATGAATCTATACTTCATTTCTATGTTGCTGTGATGATTTCTAAAGGCCTTCTTCCCCTCCCTGTATCAGCCTGTTTTCCAGCCCAACCCTAAGCCACTAAAACTCCATTCATACTAATTTCCAAGATTAAGAGCTATTCTAGTGTTCAATTTCACTGAAGATTCTGCTGCTAATGTATTTTGTAAAGACAACATGCAGCAAACCTTGGGAATGTCTGTGGGCTTTATACGAGTATCTGAACTCATTTAAATCTTAAGATATACAATTCAGGGGAAGGTGAAAAACCTAATTAAGCTCAACAGCACAACTTTGACCTCCATTGCTGGAGTCAAAACAAATCTGGTGCATTATGGACTCTAGTGTCTACATCAAGAGAAGAATTTATCTTTCTCTTAGATAGGCATGCTCTAAACTGCATAATCTAGTAGTCCTTCCACTCTTACATGACAGTTTTAGACTCATTTGAAATCATCTCAGCCCTTTGATTAAAATTAGCTGGAATGATTTTGGGGAGGTGGGGAGTAGAGAGGAAGGTTGAGTGTTAGCAGAGGAAGATAGACTGTGTGGCCTCTGGTTAGATTACTCTAGTGAAACAGAACACATGATTGTAAATTGTAGACATCATTCGGCAAATATATCTGCCTCCCTTCTACTTATACCCAGGTGTCTTCATTAAAAGTTATTCAAGGCCATGCTACTTAATTTGACCAATGAGATGTCAGTATAAGACTGAAGTGTAAGAGCCTCTGCTATACACCCATCATCTTTCCCCTGCATTACCAATTACAGAAACATGTGTCAGGACAGAATCTCTGTCAGCCTGAGTCTCTGCAGTGTTTACATATTTTGAGTGATAGTTCTATTGGTGTTTTTAAGCCATTGATATGTGTAGATATTTCATTGCTGAAGTCTAGTTTAGCTATGCTCACTGATACAAATGTTTGTTAAGTTCAACTCATTTTTATTATCATCTGTAAAACTCTCTTAGAATGTTTACTTGATTTGACAAATTCATCGAATATTCAAAGAGTAAAGTCCTATCTCTATTATATGATTCCTCTGTTCATTGTTAGGTCATTAGAAAAAATTATATTAGTTTTCATTCTTTTTTACTTTCCTTTTGCTTCTCAGAAAACTAAAATCTACTTTGCACTCTGACTTCTAAAATGAAACTTCTCTAATTAATCTGGCTAATAGGCTTCTTATTTACAATGTAATCAACATTTTTCAAACCTTATTTTTCATATTTTCTCCAATATTTGATTCTTCCTCTTTGGGCTCACTCTTCTTTAGTCTCCAGGGCATAATTCATCTTTGTATAATGATCTAACTTCTTAGACTCGCATTCTCAGTTCTTTGATGTTTTTCCTATCCCTGCCAATATTCTAAATACTAACGTTTCTCAGGATTTTATCTTTAGCGGATTTTCATCAAACATTGCTTTTAGGCAATGTGCCCAAGTCTATGGTCTTCTTCAGTCTTCCCCTAAAGATTCTTTGTTCAGCTTTCATGTTTCCTACGAGCTTCAGAATATAATTTCCCACTAATTAAAGATTATCACTTATGCTCTCAGACAACTTACTTTTATCACGCCTACTATTTATTTTTCCCCATATTTGTACAATCACTGAAGACCAAAATTTGTGCTTAATTCTGTACTCCGTCTCCCATCCACTGTCCTCTAATTGTTTTCTAAATCCTTCTATCCCACAGTTCACAAGAACGTATCATTTCCTCTTGCTTAATATGTCTTGAACCTTTTTTTCATCCTTATGACCACCATTGCTGCTTCATTTATGTTGGACCTTTTCCATCATTTTGGAACACTACATCCACCTCCAAACTGGATTAAGACTTCAAGGTCCATCATTCCCTCCATTTCTCAATGGAACAGAAGATATTTTTAAAACTAATACTTGATTATCTTTTTCTTGCTGATGCTATTTCCATGACTCTCCAAATTTTTAAACTTTTTAAAATCCATATCTTATATAGACAAATAAAATGCATAAATATAATCAACTATTATTGCTGATGGGAGGCAGAGCATTTTTCTCTGACTTTGTGCTCCAACCCTACTCCTGTTCTATAGCCCTCTGGAATCCTTAGGGATCCATGGGATTAAATTTTGAAACCAATACTTAATACCATACTAATACTAAATACCAAAAACAATATTCCATATAATACAAATTAAATGGTCACGTTACTCTTTATGATTCAGACTTATGTTATTTTTATACCTTCTCATTACTATATACCACATATAGCACTTATTTTTAGTTTCATTTGTTGTTTTATTAGCCTGAAGTGCTTTTACTCCTGGTTTTCTTGGTTTACTCTTGTTAGGATTAATTAAAATTAGTTGAAAGCTTTACTCTTGGATCTATACCGAAGGTAGTTATATGTTCAGCTCCTCTCCTTCCCATTATTTTTTGTATGTGGCTATTTTAAAAACAGAGATCAAAATCTTAGTTCAATATTACAGGCTTGAGTATTCAAAGCCTTCCTGGAATTTTTGATGTTGATTCTCAACAGAGTTAGAAAGAGTGTCTCTTCTTAAAGATTAAAAACTCTTGAGCTGTTAACTTTTCCATCATTTTCTGGGTGATAGTCTTCAATAAAAGAAAATAAATTAACATGTGAAGCAATGAGTGGTAGAAGAGAATTATGGAAGCACTTGGATCCTCGTTTTAGTGGTTTCTGGGGTTTAGATGCATCCTTGCCCCTCTCATGG
>NW_012150341.1:170811-171444 GCF_000956105.1 Propithecus coquereli | reverse complement strand
TAAAACACTGGGCTAATATGAAACATATTTTTTGGAAAAAAATTGCATGTTAATAGTCAAACAACTTACATTGTTACATCAAGATTTTCATAGTACTGTAGTTAGTATAAAACATCTAATTTGCTCTTCACAGAGATCCAATAAACATCTTCAGTCTGTTTGAACAATGGAGAAAAGTTTACTTGAAGATTGGGCATTAAGTTTAATTATTTACAAATAATGCACAAAATTTATGTTACATGCTTTATTTTAGAACCCCTTTTCTTATATAAAAATTCTATAAAATAAAGACAACCCTTAGCAATATATAATAATTCACACTGTAAGGAATTCTTTAGCAACAAGCAATCTATCCTGTAACAATCTAGCTTCATAAACTTGACAATCTCATCTTCCCAGACTTACAGGCAGATTTCATGGGAGGAATTCCTTACACTGCAGTCTAAAAGGAAGATGTGTGAATAAGAGTATTAAAAAGGCTTGAGGTTCCTACACCTCTCAAGTATTTACTTTTTTTAAATTTCAGAATATAACATTTTGGTTACATATAATGCCTTTGCTTCACCCAAGCCAGGGCTACTTCATGCCCTCCCCCTATACGGTGCGCTCCGCATCCATTAGTTGTGAGTTTAC
>NW_012150341.1:168703-169921 GCF_000956105.1 Propithecus coquereli | reverse complement strand
CCATGGAACTATATTTTCCATGATTAAATTATGTAGCTGGTTAATGGAGGTGAGAGAAAGAGAAATGTATGTGATCTGTCCCTATTTATGGTTCATCTCTTATTTTTTAATACAAATTTTCCATGTTTTGTTATCATAAGGTAAAAACAAATTTAGGCTCATCTTTCATTTTTTTGAATAGATATTTCCACACATCCCATGTAATAAGTGGATCAGAATTGAACTATGATGTAACACATCATCATCATGATCAGATTTGATTACATAGGAGGGAACATACATAAAATATTTTCACCTTACGTTTAGAATTAGTTAAAATACAAGTATAATCTCTTTTATTGTAATTATTTGTCATAGAAAAATGCAGATCTCTTTATTTCCATGATAATACACACATTAACATAATAAATGAGTCTAAAATTAAAACAAAGATTTCATATGCTCTCTCTTTATGCTTATTTTACAGTCATCTTTTCTTGTTTCTCTTTCTTTCTTTTACATTTCATGTAGCAGTCTACTAAGTACCTTATTTCTTATTTATATTTAGGGCAACTCTTCTCAGAATTGTGACTTTTCTTCTTCAGTTTTTAAAAGTAATTATAATATACAATGTATGTATATATAATACTTATCCTTGTGAAGCCACCACCCAGCCTGAGAACTGTAACATTGCTGAAGTTACCTGTGTACTTTTCTCTAATTTCATCCTCAATCTCCCTCCTTCTCAGATCCAAACATAAACACTATCTTGTGTGTTTTTTTCATTCACATTTGCCTTCATTCATCAAAAGATGATTTATTATATTTACATATGGCCATAACATACAAATTTAATTTTATGGTTTTGAATTTATATAAATGAAACTATTGTATGCATTATTAGGGACCTTGCTTTTTACACTTAATATTATATATAAGATTTTCCCATGTTATTACTCACGCAACTTTGGTTCATTCATTTTCACCAATGTATAATATTTGAATTTGTGAACAAATCAAATCATTCTTCTCATATTAGCTATTTGGTTTGTTTCTGTAGTCGGTTGAATAGTGTCCTTCCAAAATTCATATGCATCCATCCAGTCCACCTAGAACCTCAGAATGTGACCTTATAGGCAAATATCAATAGATCTTTGCTGATGTAATTAGTTAAGGATCCTGAGATGGAATTATCCTGTATTTAAGGTGGACCCTAAATCCAATGACTATTGCCCTTAT
>NW_012150341.1:167342-168653 GCF_000956105.1 Propithecus coquereli | reverse complement strand
ATTTTGCAACACAATAAAAACCTATTTGGGTAGAAAATTAGAGAGGCATAGAAAAGTAGATTATCATCTTTCTGGCCAGCCTTTGTTTATAAGGCAATTTTTAAAGAGCATTTCTCATTTGATTAGTTTAATGTAGGAGTAGAAGTATAAATATTTGCCTACATTATGGAAACAGCCTGGTAGGTAATTATTGGTAAGGCTTTTGTTTTTATGATTACTTTCTCTTAAAAGGGAATAGTCAAGAGAATAATTTTGAAGGATACAGAGAGATTCAGGTTAATAGGGCTCCATGCTTTCTAGTTTACCAAGAGAAACCAAATCAAAAGAGGGTTGCTGTATAAGAAAAACATACATTTGAAGTCAGTCAAGCTATCTTCCTTAATTAACCTGGAAACTCTGAGTGGGAAGAAAACAGCCTCTAGTTCCATGAAATACAAGCAGTTTTAAAACACTGGGCTAATATGAAACATATTTTTTGGAAAAAAATTGCATGTTAATAGTCAAACAACTTACATTGTTACATCAAGATTTTCATAGTATTGTAGTTAGTATAAAACATCTAATTTGCTCTTCACAGAGATCCAATAAACATCTTCAGTCTGTTTGAACAATGGAGAAAAATTTTGAGAGAAAAATATCAGAAGTATGATTACACTTGCAGAGTTCTCTGAGAGCTAGACGGGTGATCATTTACTTGTGCCAGGATTAGACCACCAACAATCTTGCACAGAAAGGTGATAATAGCTTTGCTAGGGTAAAGCACCAAGAAAGACCATAAATGTGAACAAAAGGCAGAAGTTTAGGAAAGCATAATAAGCCATATGAGGAGATAAATGGCAGCTTTGTCCCTTAGCCATTTATGTTTATTTTACATGGACATGGTTCATAGATAGAAAACATTTTTATTGTTTTAAAATCAGGAAAATTAGATAGATGTGTTTTCTACTTTTTTGTTGTATTTTCTTTGTAAAACTTTGTAAGGTACAATATTATCACTCTTTTAATATACAACTAGGAAAAGTAAATAATATAGATAAAATGTCCAGTCTTAGCTTTATGTAAATAGTGTTACAGATCACCTCAATATTTTCAGAATTGGGGTAAAATAGTTAATTAACTTCTGGAATTATTTTTGATAGTTTTACATGACAAACTTTCACAAATTCTTCAAAGATCTGGATTTCGTTTATTTCTTCCTTTAAATAAGCACCACATGCACTCACCATCAAATTGGTATTAACCGATCAACACTTATGTGCACATATAGTAGTAACATTCATTGAGTGTTGGGCAAGTGGGGAGGGGAGGAGG
>NW_012150341.1:153934-157257 GCF_000956105.1 Propithecus coquereli | reverse complement strand
GATGTTGGGCAGGGGGAGGGGGGAGGAGGGGACGGGCATATGCACAAACAATGAGTGCGATGCGCACCTCCACGGGAATGGACACACTTGAAGCTCGGACTTGGAGGCGAGGGAGGGTAAGGGCATCATAGGTAACCTAATCATCTGTACCTCCATAACATGCTGAAATAAAAAAAAAAAGAAAAAAAGTATTCTGGCAAAGAACTACCACCAACTCATTGCCCTCAAAGATCATGTGGCCTTCTCTTACTCTCATGTATGTATTTATTAATCTCTTCATTTATTCTATCTACCTACTTATCTTTCAACCATCATCTATCTAGTCTATCTAATAATCTATCCTGTATCTATTTTTTCTTTGTCTTCTTAATGACAGAATCACAAAGGTAGTAAATATATAGATCTGAGATTTCATCCCATGAATTCCAATTCCAGAGCCTGAGCTCATAGTATATATGGTATAATGTTTCACAGAATAGAGTGCAGAAAAATAAGTTCTTATAAGAATTTACAGAGAGGTCAAGAATGTTCCAATAGACATGTGATTTATCAAGGCATCATTGCAGAGAAATGCTTTAAAATTTCTGAGGCACATGGTTCTAAGATAAAAGCAAATAGATAAATAGATAAAAGCTGTGAGCAATTAATAGAGACTATAAAATCGAAACTTTAGTAGCTGTTTCTTAGCTGTGATAATTTCCAAGGTCAATGATGGTCAGGACTGAATTCACATTTACATATTAAATATAGCATATGTTCATATATGTTATTAATATATAACATTATATACTGATATATGCATATTAAAGATATAGTTTACCTTTAATGAGATTGTGTGTATGCATATACATGTACATGCCTGTGTGTGGATGTGTATCACTGACAGACATAGTAAAATCTCATTCATATAATGACTGAAGTATTCTTGCATAAAATTTTAATGTCAAATACCCATTTCTGTAATAATTTACAAGGAATTGGTCAAAATGAAGTGTGTTAATTTGGATGCAAAACATTGATTAGTACATTGATCAGAAATCTTACCTAAATTCAGTCTCATAATCCTGAAATCAATATGAATGACTTGTGGACCACTTTGGCTGGGGTAATAAGTCATGTCAAGAGAAATGTTGGTAATAGAAACAATGTGCCTTGATCCTAAAGCCTAAGAAAAAACAAGAGAGCTCTTCATGTACAAACATCATGGTTAGCATTCATTTTGAGATATTGTGATGGTTAATTATATGTGTCAATTTGACGAGGCCAATGAATTCCCAAATAGATGGTTAAACATTATCTTGGGATATGGCTGTGAAGGTGTTTCAAAAAAGATTAGCATTGGAATAGATGGACTGAATAATGAGATAACACTCCCCAATGTAGAGGAGCATCCTATAACACACTGAGGGTCTGAATAGTACAAAAAAGATGGAGGAAGTTTGAATTCTCTCTCTGTTTGACTGGTTGAGCTCAGACATTGATCTTCTCCTGCCCTCAGTGCTCCTGGTTCTCAGGCCTTCAGCCTGGGAGTGAAATCTTCAGCATTAGCTCTCAGGCTCTCAGGCCTCCGAAATACACCACTGACCTTATTGGTTCATGGGACTTAGACTCCATAATCATATGTCTCTTATTAGTTTTGTTTCTCTGGGAACCCTGACTAACACAGACATGAAAATAAATGTTTCCTATATCCGTGATATGAAGAGTTGAGTATCTTCTTGAGAGGACATTAATTTATGAAGAAGGAACATTTAAAAAAAAAAAGGCCAGAGCCTCCCCAGAGTACTGTCAGCAGGATCCATTGTGTAAAATTCTCCTAAAATGAGGTCCTTTAATTTCTAAATTATCATGGCTGGAATACACGTGAAATCACCTTCATGCCAAACAATTTTTTGTAGTAAATAGCATTAAACAGGAGAAACTAAATCATTATTTTAGTGTCATGACAGGCTGTACTCATCTTAGAACATGGATACTGGTTGACATAAAATAAGTAGCTACTGACTACTGAGGTAGCTAAATAATACTTAGAGGTCAATGTTAGGTCCAGAGCCAAGAGGGAGACGCATGAAACCTAATGTGTAGCAAAATGCTGTTTATTTTGAGCATCCGGGTGCAGATGGGTGGAGGCCGAAAAAGGCGTCCAGGTGAGAAAAGGGGAGAGCCTTGGGTTTTATAGAGGGTTTTTCTGGGGGGAGTAAATAAATTCTTTTCAAACAACCGGGAGGGATAAGGAAAGTAAGTTTCTCTTTTGCATTTCATTCCTGTATCTCCCAAGGGGTCTGGCAAAAGCTATCTGCCTAATATACCCTTAGATAGGGAGAGGGGTGTGGGTTCTGTAGGAGGTTTGGATGGAAGTTTGGGGAGGGTGAATTCTTTCTTTAAACCTAACAGTCATCATGTGGTCCAAATTCATATAATCATTCTATCTATAAATCAAGGTACTCTGGACTGCAAGACACGCAAAGTAGTGTGAGACCAGTTGTCTTCCTTGATAAAGATTTATGAATTTCCCTTTCAGTATTTCTAATTAAAAAAAACCAACTGGCCCTGGGCTGATGAATTTCAATTTTTTTGTAAAGCGAGGCAGACCTTTCCATATTCTGAATACTTCTGACTGGCAGAGAACTCTTATTTGAGCAAAATTTTGCCATTTAGAACTTGTCAATTCTTCCAGTTTCATTCTGAGGGTCCTCTAAACATCACTGACACTTTTGATCTGCATTTAAAATCATTCTTTTCTTAGGGTTCTTTATTTTCTACATATAGACATGCCTAAAAGTGAGTTTTAATACATTCCCCTCTAGGAATTTTTCTGTCTTTTCCTTTCACAGCAAACATAGATTAAATTGCTCTATATCTCTTTAACAAAATGATTGTATTTTTATCCACACATATAAGGCTCTGTGGTAACTACTGTAAGGCATGCAAAGAGAATATTAATAAAATTGGAGATAACAAACTGAATAAAAATAAACTGATTAATAATACAAGGCAATAAGATGAGATAAATATGTTATATTATACAAAGGTGTGTTATATATATTCAGAGGAGAGAGACAGAACCTTGCTCTGGTGAAGCAGGGAAGGATTTACATAAGAGATTCAGTTTAAGGAGATGAATCTTAAAGGTAGAGAAGAAATTTAATTGAGGAAAATGTAGAATTAGATGGCATGCACATGAGAGAGGCAATTTGGTGGCTGGAAGGGGCAAGAATAAGGACTATTTCAAACTTTACAACTTAATACTGAAATGGAAGAAATATTGTGAAGGCATACATTATTTTCGAAATAACAAAAATGACATTTGCATGTCTCATTCA
>NW_012150341.1:153200-153884 GCF_000956105.1 Propithecus coquereli | reverse complement strand
ATATTTAAAATTTACTTTTTTAGCAAATTAAAAATATACAATGCATTATTATTATTATTATGTGCAAGTCACCATTATGTGCAAGCCTGTGGTGAAAAATAAATTCATTTTCTTTGTAATTGTTCTGCTTCTATTTAAAGATCTTTATTGGCTAATGGTTAATATGAAACCACATGACTACTTAGTATTTATTTGATAATTGCATTATAAGAATTCTGTCTCTACTGAAGTTCAGTTCCATTTAGCAAAGTGCATATAGTACATACACTTTCAAACTTGTCAGCGCATATTAACATGCACTTTTGATTTTACGGTGAATAGATACAGCATGGCAATTATATGTCTTTTACCAAAAACAGTTGTTGTCTTTCAGAGACCTGAATAAGTGAGATATATTGAGAAGTCTGGTAGTCTCATTGGTGCCCCCAAGTAGGTGATAAATATTATTTATTGTCAGCTATATTTGTTACTAATGAATGTTGTTTTGGTGCTAAATACACTATGCTTTTCTTATCCTCCCAAATGAAAAATAGAAAAAATGGTAGTTTATGCTTTTAAAATTCCATCTTAAACATTTTTCTTTTTGGTTTTAAAGAAATGAATGACACTAGTGATGGGTTAAAAAGAAAGAGCTCCTGTTTCCAAGGTAACCAATCTAAATTAATAGCAGCCCTACAGAACTTC
>NW_012150341.1:138591-140967 GCF_000956105.1 Propithecus coquereli | reverse complement strand
ATATATATGTTACATGAAGAAGTTGGCACTCCACAGGAAATTTTGAAATACATTCAATGTAGATATAATATGAAAAGCCTTATATTTATGTATCTGTGTCGTAGCTTAAACTGTTTCTTACCTATCTTCTTTGCTGGTCTCCCAATTGTTATTGCCAACACATAAAAATAAATGGGAGTTTTAGTTCTTGATGGATTTTCTGTCTGTTTCTTATTTTCAGCCTATTATCCTAATCCTTTCTTTGTAACTTTATTATTATTTTTTTCAAAAGCCAATTGTGATAGCAGACATAGCAATTTTAGATTCAGGTGGGGAAAAGATTAAGTGGAATACAGAGAAAGCTTTCATGTGGATAATCTGAGACAGAGGGAGTATGGAAAGAGAAAACAAAGATATGGAATCTAAATGTGATTGTGACAGTCATGCTTTAAGTTATCCTGATTACTACAGTGTGTTTAACCAGAGCAAAGATTTTTATTTGTTCAACATATTTATCATAAATAGCTTTGAGAAAGTTTGTTTATCCAAGCTAGTGCCAAAAGTTTTGTTTCATTTAAGTATACTAGGAAAATAAAGAAAATTAAATTTGAGAAAAAGTACACAGGTCTATTAGAAAAACATATTTAAGCATACAGTAAGTATGAATTAAATAAATAAGGGCATTATTTTCAATATGAAAGAGACTTCAAAGGGTTTCTTTAGGTTTTAGGATGTCAAGAAATAGTGAACTCTGATTGAACAAAACCAACTAGATAAAAATATTTTTAAATGACTACTTTTAAGCCTTTATGAGTGAATAGATATTATTCCCATTGTATGACTGTGCTCTGTATTCACAACAGGTGACCCAAAGTGATGCGGCAAAATTGAAAATGTATTGCAGTAAGCTATAAATATAATAGAAGGTATGTACAAAGAGCTTAAATGAATATAGGTCATTAATACAGAGAAGTGATGTGGTTGCCCTCTCCCTTAGAATGATGTTATGACAAAGCAGCAGCGACAATGATAATCAAAATAAAAATGCTAATTAATATTCATGAATCACTTGCTATGTACCAGAACTAATCTTCTTCTATTTACATTGACTCCTTTCTTTTAAACCTCCCAATAATCTATGCAGTAATATTATATTTAACTCATTTTAAAAAAGAAGAAACACAGGCACAGCAATGTTAACTAACATGCTTAAGATCTTAACAACAGATAGGACATATTGGAGCAAGACTTTGAGCCCAGGAAATCTGGTGTCAGAGTCTCATCCTAACCACTATGATATATAAATTTTGATTCCCTGGTTCCGTAATTCCTTTGTGAGTTTCCTTGCTTTTGTATTGGGCAAACATTTCTGCCTTAACATTTTTTTCTATGAGCAAATCTTCCTGTCTCTTTCTTGTTTTCCTGAGAGATACGTAACCCATGTACATTTGTAATGGCTTTTAGGTCTTTTGCTTTAGTGCTTTCCAATGCAAGCTCGCCATGTGCATTTTACTAAGTCCTTTCTACTGCTCCAGACTTGTCTCCCAATACTTTCCTGTAAATATATGATGCTCTAGTTATTCTGGATGATTCTGTATTCCAAAAAGTAGACAAATATGTTATCTACCACTTGAAGCATACATTTATAATATGTTTCAAACTATCATATTTGTTTCTCTTCTCTGTTTATCAAAATATAACACACTATTTAACTTAGAACAATTGTCAATCTTCTGTAATTTTTTTTTGAAATACATTTGTCATATTTAGTGGTTTCCTTTCCTTTTCTAGCTTACTATCTTTCCTAAATCCTATTATAGCATGTTTTCTTTTCTTCTTTTATCAAAATTTAATCTTTGTATTTCAAAATATTACAGGAGTACAAATGTTTTTGGTTACATGGGTCACTTTTGTTATGTTTGAGTCAGGGTTGTAAGTGTGCCATTATCCAGATAGGGTTCATTGTACCTGTTAGGTAGATTTTTTCCCCATCCCTTCCTACCCCCTCCCCCCTGCTTGATTTCCAGTGAGTTTTACTTCCCTCTGTGCACATGTGTGCTTATCGGATAGTTACAATTTAAGAGCAAGTACATGTGGTGATTGTTTTTCCATTCTTTAGATATTTCACTTAGGATAATTGTCTCCAGTTCCACTTGAATTGTTGCAAAAGCCCTTAATTCGTCATTCTTCATGGCTGAGTAGTATTCTATAGTATACATATACCACATTTTGTTAATCTGTTCATGAATTGATGGGCACTTGGGTTGATTCTGCATCTTTGCAATTGTGAATTGTTCCACAATATATTCAAGTGAAAATGTCTTCTTCATAAAATGACTTCTTTTCCTTTGAGTAAATAACCAATGGTGGGATTACTGGATCAAATGGTAGATAAAT
>NW_012150341.1:124211-127298 GCF_000956105.1 Propithecus coquereli | reverse complement strand
TTATAATATGATCTAGATTTTTTAAAAGTAAAATAACAGTATATGTTTCCATAAAGTCTTGTACAGGAAAGTTACTAACAACCTTATTCATAACCACTCCAAATTGTAAATAACTCAAATGTCCATAAGCCAATGAATTAAAAAACCAAATTATTATACATCCATGCAATGGAATACTACTCAGTAATAAAAATGAGCTATTGATATGGGCAAAAAGATGAACAAATATTTAAAACATTATATTTAGAAAAAGTAGCTATCACTAGGTTATCATGAGCATCAGATTCTTTTTCTTCTTCAGGAATACCTATAATTCATATATTGGCTCACTGCACATAGTCCCATATTTCTCTCAATGGTCATTCTTCTTTACTTTTTTCTGCATCTTCGATTGAATGGGTTAGTTTCAAAGCCTTGTCTTCAATCCCTGAGATTCTTTTTCTCTGTGTGGTCTTGCTGTTGGTGAAGCGTTTTGCTGTATTTTGAAATTCCCTAAATGACTTTCATTTCTTTAAGTTCTGTTATCTGTTATATCTTTTCTTTTATTGTCTAGCTGTTCAGTGACTTTTCAACTATTTTATCTCTTGATATTTTTTTTGGCTCTTTATGCTGGTTTTCAACTTTCTCTTCAATCTTATTTATCTTATTTACCTTCCATATTCTGCATTACATTTCTACCACTTTGACACTTTCCTTTTGGTTGAGGTCCATTGCTTGGTCTATTGTGCTCCTTTGGGGATGTTAGACTGGCACTTTTTGTTTGTTTGTTTGTTTTATGTATGTATTTATTTTTATTTCAGGATATTATGAGGGTACAAATATTTTGGTTACATTTTATGTCTTTGCCTCACCCAAGCAAAGATTAGAAGGCATGCCTTTCCCCTCTACAATGCTCACCACATCCATTAGTTGTGAGTATACCCAACCTCCAATCCCTGGAAAATATTACTACCGTGTGAACACCATAGTGTTGATCAGTTAGTGCCAATTTGATGGTGAGTACATGTGGAGCCTGTTCTTCCAATCTTGTGATACCTCACTTCGGATAATGGTCTCAAGCTCTATCCAGGAAAATATAAGAGGTGCTAGATCACCGTCGTCTCTTATAACTGAGTACTATTCCATTGTATACATATACCAAATTTTAATAATCCACTCATGAATTGACGGGCACTTGGGTTGTTTCCACATCTTTGAAATAGTGAATTGTGCTGCCATAAACATTCGGGTGCAGATGTCTTTATCATAGAATGCTTTTTGCTCTTTTGGGAGATGCTTAATAGTGCTATTTCTGGATCAAATGTTATTTCTATTTTTAGCTCTTTGAGGTATCTCCAAATTCTTTTCCACAGGATTGCACTAATTTGCAGTCCCACCAGCAGTGTAAGAGTGTTCCTGTCTCTCAAACTATCATTAGAGTAAATACACAGCCTACAGAATGGGAGAAAATATTTGCTCTCTTTTTTGTTGTTGTTGTTGCCAGAGTTCTTAGCCGGTTTCTTCTCATCTGAAACTTCTCTCAGCTCAGGGAAGGTAGGTTTGTAGTGTTCCTGTTTTCCTTTGCTGGGAACTCTCCTACTTATAAGAAAAAGATCCCTATATAGTACTTTTGTGACCTCATCTGGAAGATTGACCCAGCAAGTGACAGACTGTACTGCAGCTGTTCTGTATTGTTCCTTTCCCCTGCAGTTGTCACAGTTAAAGTTGGTGCTGGATGATCTTTGTGAAGAATGGTGGGTTTTTTCCCAGGCCATTGTTGGAAGCTCAGGTGGGGACTGGATGTACCCTTCTTCACAGGGACTGGCATGACCTGAGATTGCTCTGCTCAGGTCTCCCTGCGATGGTGGCAGTGGCAGCTGGGCAGGACTATCTGGGCAGTGTTTATAGTTTTAAGGGCTGGGGTGATCACTCAACCCAGGTCCAGGTGTGATGGTGACTCATATTGAATGGGTTCCTGGCAGATTGCTGGACTGTGGGGGTGGCTCCCACCAGTGACAGGTGGGAGCCATGGTGGCTGGGGCCCTGGGACCACGTAGCAGTATGGGTGTCTTCAGGGTGGGGCTACAGGGCCAGGCCACCAGGCAGCTGGGGTTCTCTCCTTGCCCAGGTCCTGCTGAGGCAGCTGCTGCTGGGATTCTCAGGTAGTGTTGCTAGCACACATTTTGCTCTAATCCTCTGTGGTGGGGAGGGGTGCTTGGTCATAGGGCATGCAAGTGCATTTGCTCTCCCTGCTCTCTGTCTGGCCAGGCCAGGGCGATGCAGAGGTGGTTACAGCAAATCTTAGCCCTGTGTAGACCAGGCATTCTGGATCTGAGAGCTCAGAATGGTGTCAGTTGCAGTGACTCAGGAATGGTAGCCATCAGATCCCTACTGTGCCCACTTTGCAATGCAATGTCACTGCACAGACTCCATGCAGCTCCCTGATCAATCTGGAGGTCTGTGGTGGTGGGATCCCCTCACAGCTTGCAGTGTCTTCAGGGGGATGGTGGAGCCCTGGGTCTCTTTCCTCCTGTCCTTCCCCATGTGTGACTGCCCCCATCAGGTACCTTCTAATCTTGCCAAATGGATCACCCTGTCTCTCTCTTCTTCTCTCTGAGTCTCCCATTACTTCTCCAATGATTCCTGTTGCTCACTCCAAGAAGGCCCATCTGTAGATAAGGACCTACATGCAACTTTTGATCATGTCCTTGTGAGTGGCATTGCAGACTACTTAACGTCAACCGTCTTGCTCAATTCCCTGCCTTGAAAAATTTTAATGTTCGTTTTTTGGAGGGAAATTTCCCATGCACACTGAAGGCCAATAAGGACAAGATTTTTATTCAAGAGTAAAACATTTCACAAAACTTCTTTCAAAAAATAATTGGCATATACCGTTATATTCTAGCTATTTGTTTGTATTAAACCATTTAAAGTCAGAAAATTTTCTGCTTCATAATAAAAAATAGAGAAAATCATCACAGCATTTGCCTAATTTCGGTATAACTAAAACAAATTGATACAAATTTTATCAATTTGTATGTCATAAATAATAAATCAAAAATAATAAATATATTTTAAAAGATATAGCAGGGAATCTACAGAAATGTA
>NW_012150341.1:113208-114061 GCF_000956105.1 Propithecus coquereli | reverse complement strand
GAACATGTACACTCCTCTCAATGCTAGTGTCTTCTGAAAGTATTAGCAAAGAGTGGTTTAAGACTTATTTGACAGGAGCTCTGGGCATTTTAATGGTTTGCATACTAAGTCCTCACATTACGATTCTCATCAACTGTAGACAGTATATACTTAAAATTCATACCTCTGCATAGTATTGGACTAGGGGTTTTTATTTTAGCACATTGCTCAATGTTTTCAATATTGATCCATACCACCTGGCATTGTGCTATTATTGATATATTTCGTTTTACTGCTAAGTCTCACATCGCCATCCATAATAAGGAAGCTATTAGGTTATAATGAAAATGGCAGACAGCCACCTAGTTCCTAAGCACTGTTGTCATTCTGGGATGAGGTTTGCTCTGTTTCTTCCATGACTAGTCCACCATTCAGCATTCACATTGTACCTGTTTGGTAGAGTCCTTCAGAACTTTTTCCATCTATTTCCTATACCTTATATTCCCATCTTTCCTGGAGGTCTTCTATCAAGTACTTATTATAGCATCTTCATGGATGATTCCTTCCTCTAGAAGTATCTATGTAAAAAGACTTACTGCTTACCTTACCTTGAGAGTTGTAATTTCCAGTGTATTACTTTGCAGCTCTATGACTCTCTATAACAAAAGTGCTGTTGTCTTCTGCTATCTCTAACAAAATCCATGTTTTCTCCTAAATCTAAATAAAGTTTTAAGTGCCATTTGCAAAAAAAGTCAATTTCTCACTGGGATCTTGACTAAAACAGATTCCTTCAATTTTATATTACCATTAAAATCCATACAATTATATTTCTCCCCAAAGTATAATAGATAATACAGTATTCTTGTTTAAAAAT
>NW_012150341.1:111210-113050 GCF_000956105.1 Propithecus coquereli | reverse complement strand
TGTATAATAAAAAGTAAGAATAGAATTCAGAAATATTTAAATATGACATCAAAGAACAAATACAGTCATTCATATGATTTAATGTAAAATTAAAAATGAAATGATATAATATGAAGTCAAGATTGTGTTTGTTTATACAAATTTTTCCCTAGCAACTTACTGTTTTGTGCTACTAAAAAATAACAGCTCAATGCAGCAAACTGTAGAGGAATATAGCACCAGTCATAATGTCCTCAGTGTTATTCCTTTTCTATGGTAAGACCATCTGGTTTGCAAATATTCATTACATGGTGCTTCCTTGATTTTGTGCATTTTATGTGTCCCCTCAGTGAATTCTTTTTCCATCTAATAATTAGGATATAAGCATTTCTTTTCCTTTTTCCAATAATATATTGAATAAACCCATATTTCTTAATTTACCAACTTCATAAAATCCAACACTTTTTCTCACCATGGAATATGATAAAATAAAGTTAATCTCTACCTTGAACACACACACCCAAGACAAATTTGATTCCTGTTGCCAAGTTCTGGGCAACTAGAGCCTGGTTGTTTTGATCCTCGCAACTATTCAAATTGCTCCCCAAACACTGAACACGCTTTGCTATGGACCTCATGCCATTCCAGCCCCTGGAAGCTTTCAGGAGTTTATATGGTTTCCTTGCCAATTTTTTAAATGAAAAATACTTGTTTTCTCTCTCTCTGGATGTGAATTAGATAACGAAGTTTTGTACTTTGAGCTGATGCTATAATATAATGAGAATCTTGGTTTATCGGTCAGAGAAACAGAACCTGTAAGAGACAGAGAAATAGAAAGATGGATAGATAGATATATATTAATAGATAGAAGATAGATAAATGGTAGATAAAGAGATAGATGATAGATATATAATTATAGTAAGGGATTACCTTATGTGACTGTGGAGGCTGTCTAGACAAATCCAAAAGGCTAGCGAGGACTCTCAGGTACTGACCGAAGCTGTAGTCCACAGGCAGAATTTCTTCTTCAGGGAAACCTCAGTTTTGCTTTTTAAGAATTTGCAACTGATTGAATCAGGTCCACCTAGATTATCTAGGATAATCTCCTTTACTTAAAGTCATTTCAGTAAAGGCATTTTGGACATTAATCCCATCTATAAAATGCCTTAGGCAATACTTAGATTAGTCTTCTTTTGAGTAACTAGTAACAAAACTTGGCCAACCTGACACATAAAATTACCCATAACACTTGAGACTCTTGGGAGGCAGTTAATACATTTTGCATGTAGAAAGAATTTGAATCACTGGGGGCCAGAGGGTAGACTGTGATAGACAAACCCTAAGGTGACCTCTCATGCTCCTGGCCTTCTGGTATTCACATTCTTGTATAATCTCCTCTTCTGAATGTGGGCAAGATCCATGACTTGCCTCTAATCAACAGAATACAGTCAAGGAGGAAAGGATATCTCTCCTGTGATTACCTTATATAAGACTGATCTCATCCAATTTTCAAATACTGCAAGTATCCTGGGGGAAAACCAGCATCTCATTACTGCTTTAAATTTTATTCCTCTTTTCTGAATGATTTGAGAATTTCTTCATGTATTTACTATCATTCAGCTTTCCAATTCTCAGAGCTACCTACACATATTCTTTGTGTTTCTATTGTGTATCTGGATGATCATGAGTTTTTCCAACCACCTAGATTTTAGTTTTCATTTGTATTTTATATTACAAATACCATTTATAGACGGTTATTTATCTGTTGATTTTTATTTAGGCATTTCTCTTTTACAGAAATGTATGATTTTGATGAAATCAAATAAACTATATTTGTTTCTTTGCTTCTTTACTAATTTAT
>NW_012150341.1:107755-109393 GCF_000956105.1 Propithecus coquereli | reverse complement strand
CCCTTTGGAAAAATGGATTGGATTTGAAGGCAAGAGCCTTGATCCAATTTCTGCCAGTAGGTTTCTGGTCTTTTTTGTGAAGGCATCGGTGTTAACTCCCATTAAGACTACTATTTCAATACCCCACCACTTGTAAGTTCTAATGACAGAAAATGAAGTCTTTTCAGTCTTTCCAAGCAAGAATTAATAATTTGTATGGACATATAACTTTTGAGTGTTTTGAGCTGTATCTCTTTGTCCTAATGTGAAGTTATTTGTGTGTTTGTTTTCCTTAAATGCTTTAATTCTGTTCCTATGCTCTATTATTTTACAGAGGGTGGGGCTGTAGGTAACAAATGTTTCTATTTATAAATCACCTGACCACAATAATCTAAAACCTATCGTGGTGCAGAGCATTGCACATTGTAGAGGGCAGCTGAATAAAGTTATTCTCTGTCTTTAAAAAAAAAAAGAAATTTCTGATTTCTGTCAGCAAAAGAGCACGTGATGATTATTTTGTTGTTGTTATTTACTATATCATCATAGTTTTAGGAAGCCAGGAAAAACAAACAAATAAGATCAGTGATATGAGAGACATTAAATAAAATTGATTGCTCTTTAGAGAATAACATTAGTAGATAGCATTAATTGGGTATTTACTATCTGCCAGGTTCAATTATAAATCCTCTATAGGAGTTAGCTTGTTTAAGTCTCAAAACAACTATATGAAGTAGGTACTTCCGATGCCTCCATTTTACAAATGAAGTAAATGAGGCATTAAGAAAGAAGTCATTTGCCCAACACCATACATCTTGTAAGTGGTGGAGAAAATATTTAAATGCAGAACATTTAACTCCAGATTTTACCACGAGGTGTTAAATTTCAGGGAGTTTGAAACTTAGAGGTAAAATAAAATCATGGTTCTTTACTTTGTCAAATAATCTCTGTGTCATGAGTGTACATGATAGGCTTGTGTTGCTGCAAAGGTGCAAGTCATAGCACTATCATTCTTTTGTCCCTGCTTATTTCTTGCTTTCCAGTATTTCAACATTAGATGTCTTACACCGTATTGATGCTTCCATTCTAACATGCATATTCCAATTATCTTGTAGCTCTTCAGTGAAATAAAACTAATTTGAGAATATTCCACCTAATTAGCAGTTTTTGCCCTGGTGCCATACACAGCAAGTGATGTTGCCATTGATTCTAAACTATAAATATTGAAAGCTGTGATTATCTCCCAAGCAGTAATATATATTTAATATATATGTAAATGAACTCTGAGTAAACCATGTTGTGTTGAGCTTGTCTGTCTCCCTGATGTGCAGTAGCACTGGCTCTGATTACAACTAACCATGCCTAGGATGCTTAACTTGCCCGTTCTCATTCCCCGGAAATTTTGCTCACTAAACATCTCTCCTAATGTTTTCAAGAATTCTTACAAGTATTCACAGGCATCAAAGGTATAGGAAGGCTGCCTGGGCTAGATATATTGTATCTATCTCACTGTTAGGAAACAAAGGAAAATAAGCAACATGGCTGCATTTTTTAAGCTGTAGGGTTTCTCTATAACATAGCAGCTAAACCATACTGTAGCACATTGTTATTTGTACAAGGAAGAGAGACAAAAGATTATTTATATCTGTGCTTCTAAACTAA
>NW_012150341.1:106019-107705 GCF_000956105.1 Propithecus coquereli | reverse complement strand
AGAAAAAGAAATTGATACAATTAAATATAAAAATGACAATATGACTTTGGGAAACACATAGATCAGAGGAATTAAATAGAAAATATAGAAAGAGACTCATAAATACACAAAGACATAGTCAATGATTCAGGTCACATTTCTAATTACAGTTAGTTTTGCTATAACACTTATTTTTATAATGGGACTTTGTTCTAATGCAATCAATATGTTACAGAACAATTTGACATAATGCAAATTTCCTATTTGCTTAAGTGTTATTTCAATAGATAGAAGCACTAAATAAATGCAGCAAACTGTCCCCAGAAGAATGGAACCTCATACAAATATATAAAACACACTCACATGTGCATTTCAATTTTCAGCTACCTCAGTTCATGTGTGTTATGAACCACTAATCCACATCTGGTATCAGAACTTTCCATATAATTTCAGAAATCCTGCCTTCTACCACTTTGCAGTAACTCATAAGCTGCAACCCTTCCAATGCTTATTTCTACAAAATACAAGACATTTTTCTAAGTATCACACTTATGGTAACATTTATGTTTGTTAACCATTTAACATGGATAAAACTATGTCACTGTTTTTCATTATATTCTTATTGCTTTTTTTGTTCCTATGTGTCACTGTTGAAGTTTTTTAGTGTTTCCTGTAACCCTATTTTTCCAATAAACACTATGCTTTTTATGGGGCAATTTCATATACCACAGTGGTTTTTAGGAATGCATATGTTGTATTGTAACAGAACTGACTATGCTTCAGTGAATTGGTTATTGATTCTATAAAATTAGATGTCTAAATAATGCTGTATATACCAATATTCAAAGAATATCCCCATGACTAAAGTATTAAATAATAAAAAAAATGCAAAGGAAACAAATGTAAACAAAAGAAAACAAAATCAATAATATGATATGAGAAAATATATTTTTATCTCTGAGGTGGGAAAATAAAACAAATAGAAAACAAACACACACATAAACACACACACTACTTTCTAAGGAAGACACAAACCCAGAAGGCATAAAAGCGAAAACTGATCGAAATTGACAACCTAAAAATAAAAGAACTTATATGAGATAAAAGGCACAGTAATCAAAATTAAAATAGAAGTGGTAAGCTGAATTAAATTAACTGTAATAAATGATTGACATAGTTTAAAATAGTCCAGTCATAAAATGAGAAAATGTTAAAATGAACATCTTCCCGAAAAAATGAATATAAATGCCTAAGGAACACATGATGAGGTATTTTTCCTAATCAGACAATATAAATGGAAGTATTTTATATTAGTAATCAGGGAAAAGGCAAATTAAACAATGAAATAACAATTTAACCCACTAAATGAACTAACATGAAATGATTCCTAATAATTCTAAAAATGTCTAAGAATATTAGCACTCTTTGAATCATTGAAGTATTATTCTAACCAATTTTAGACAGATATTTGGTACTGACCCAGAAACTCTATAATTATGAGTCTATCATATAGATATAGTAGCACACATGCATAAATAGAGAAACACAAGATTGGTGTTTCATTGTTGCTTATAATGGCACAAGTTGTAAAACCAATCATTACGAGGGGAATGTTTAATTAGATTAGTCTATAGCCACACCTTTGAATACTATCAGTTTTCAAATATAATGAATTAAATCTAATAGAAAATGCTAAAAAATTTACTT
>NW_012150341.1:98961-99823 GCF_000956105.1 Propithecus coquereli | reverse complement strand
CACTATTTTGCCCACTTTTTAATAGGGTTGTTTTTTTTCTTGCTGATTTGCTTGAGTTCTTTGTTGATTATGGTTATTAGCCATTTATTGGATTTATAGGTTGTTTATTTGCTCTGTTGATTGTTTCCATAGCTGTACAGAAGTTTTTTAGTTTAATAAAATCCCACTTATTAATTTTTGTTGTTTCCATGATTGCTATTGGAGTTTTTTTCATAAATTCTCTGCCTAGTCAGACATCTAGAATTTTACTCTAGAATACTTATCCATAAGAGCAAATCCTCTTTCTTCAAGTCTGATCATAAGATAGCAGAAATTCAGTCATATTGCCAGGATCCACTTATAATTCTGTTTTTTTTTGCTATTTCCACCATCTGCCATGACTTTCTCCACCAAAATCTTGAACCTCTCAGTCATTCATGATTGTTAGAATCAACTTCTTCCACACTTCTGTTAATGTTGATATTTTGTACTCCTCTCATGAATCACCAACATTAAAATGGCATCTATACTGGTAAATCCTTTCCAGAAGGTTTTCAATTTGCCTGAATCTGGCAGAGAAATCACTATCTGTGGCTGTAATAGCCTTAAAAATTTATTCATTAAATAGTAAGACTTGAAAGTCAAAATCATTCCTTGATCCTTGGGCTGCAAAATGGATGCTGTGTTAGCAGCCATGAAAACAACATTCATCTCCTTATACATCACCGTCAGAGCTCTTGGGTGACCAGGTGCATTATCAATGAGCGGTAATATTTTGAAAAGACTCTTTTTTTCTGAGCAGTAAGTCTCAAAAGTGGGCTTAAAATATTCAGTAGATTGTGTTGTAAACATATGTGCTGTAATCTAGGCTTTGTTATTCCAT
>NW_012150341.1:95254-97625 GCF_000956105.1 Propithecus coquereli | reverse complement strand
TCAGTGATTAGGCTCTTTCTAGTAAGAATGCCTGCGTTTCTGGGTCTGATCTTCAGTGTGTCATATATTTCGGAGTAGTCATAAACTTTGTATTTTTTGGATTTCAAATGTAATACCAAATTTGACAAAGGTTAATTATTATGATAATAGTTTATGTTATCAAAAACCTTTTATATTTTTAGTTGTATTTATAACAACACCTGTTATTAACAGATGTTGTTCAGTTTGTAAGTAATATGATGAGGAGTGAGGATAGGCAAAGGAAGAGAAAGAAGAGGATGGAAAGGAACAGGAGGAGGAATTGAGAAATGGTAACAAATTAATGTGAATGGAGAAATGATTTGCTTGACTGAAGAGGCCACTACTCAGCAGAAATTCTGTAAGTTATACCAAAAATAGATGTCACTAAGGTTTTGACAAGAATGCTTGTTAGGAAAAAATCGAGAGACAAATTTAAATTAGTCAAAAAAATTGCCAATGGAAGAACTAATGCCATTTAGGCTGTGTTTGAATCATCTGAACCCTCACTTCAATTTAGCTGATTCAGTAAAACCACAAAATTGCTACTTGACATCTTGCAGATGAAATGAATCTTTGAATTTTAGCTTTTAATAAACTGCTTTTGCCATTGTATGACATTCACTGTCCAACAATAATAGGGAAGGGTGTCTTCTTAGGTTCAGCTTCTGCAACAAGAAAGTTTTGAGGAAAGTTTTGACGGAAAAAGGTAAACTAACTGGAAATTCAAAGATGGGAAATGTTGAACTACTTTCCTGAAGTATGAGATCTAAAACCTATAGAACAGAGGAACCGGCTCTTCACTGTGAACATCCATCCCCTCCGAACTCTATATTTACTAAATTTAATCACCTTGCTTTAGCAAATTTCTGAAAATGTATAAAAGTAAGAGGTAAAATGATGAGTGTTGGGCTGATAGGATAGGCCTAAAGTTGTTTAGGACAAGTGGGACCAAAGATGTAAGATTCTGTGACTTTTGAAGATCAGGTTATTTAAAAATGGGGAATACAGAAAAATGAAAAGCAATATTGTGGCCTCTCTACATGGCTACTTTAAACTTTCTCCCAGCAGGCAGTCTTAAAATAGTTCAACTTCTTACATTGCAGCTACCTTTCTCTAGAATAACTTCCAAGAGCATCAGGTGGAAACTGCCAGGCCCCTTCAAGATTAGAATTGACATTACTTCATGGTTATGAAAAGGACCATAACCTCAACTGTTTGGTATTTTGTATTCAAAGTAGTCACAAACCAGCTCAGTTTCAAGGAGGTAGAAAAACATACTCTAACTCTCAATTGGGAAGACAGAATGCAGATATTGAGAAAGAAGGCATCAGAGGTGACCATCTTAGAGATAAGCTACCAAAGCACCATGTTAGTTGCATTTTTTAAACGAGGAAATGGGAATCAAAGTATTATTTAACTTGCTCAAGGTAGAAGCTAGATCTTAATCGTTTGGCTCCAGAGCATATCTTTTTAACCATAACGTTTTGTCATCTCCATATAATTATAAATAACAGAAAAGTTAACTTCTGCTAAATGGATAGGATAACCTCTAAATTTTCTTCCAAAACATAATTATAACCATAGTAATTGACAATCATTTAAAATCTACTTATCCATATATTTAGATATGAAATCATGCTATAATTTTAAACATCCATTTCAAATTCACTTATTTAGCTACAGAACTATGGTGGTAGCAAAGATAATTTATAATCTTTTTATTGAAGTATGAAACACATAATGACCTATTTGGGGTAGTGGATATTCTAATTATCTCTTTTAAATTTTATGCTCAGATGCCATCTGTTCAGTGGTCAAGGAAAATTTTCCTATATTAGGAAAGTAGAACTCATCTAACGTAATTTCAGCTTTCTAAAGACCCATATATTCAGCTACTTGTGTTAGTCTGTTTCATGTTGCTATAAGGGAAATACCTAAGGCTGGGTAATTTATAAAGAGAAGATGCATAATTATTTGGCCCCTGGTTCTGCAGACTGTACAAGAAGCATGAGAGCAGCATCTGCTTCTGAAGAGGGCTTCAGGGAGCTTCCAGTTAAGGCAGAAGGGGAAGGGGGAGCAGGCATGTCACATGATGAGAGAAGAAGCAAGAGAGGGAGGAGGTAGTACCAGGCTGTTTTAAACAACCAGCTCTGGAGTGAACTAATACAGGAAGAACTCACCCATTTCCTTTGGAAGGGCACCAAGCTATTCACAAGGGATCTGCCCCATGATCCACACACTTCCCATCAGGCCCCAACTCTAATACTAGGAATTAGATTTCAACATGAGGTTTGGAGGGGCAGCCATTGAAACCATATGGCTACTGAATAACACCATTTTTATATAGGCC
>NW_012150341.1:94426-95204 GCF_000956105.1 Propithecus coquereli | reverse complement strand
TCTAGGCTTTGTTATTCCATTTATAGAACACAGGCAGAGTAGCTTTAGCATAATTATTAAAGACCCCATACTTTTTAGTATGGTAAATAAGCATCAGCTTCCACTTAAAGTCACCAGCTGCATTTGTCCCTAACAAGAGAGTCAACTTGTCCTTTGAATTTTTGAAGTCAGGCATTCACTTCTCCTTTCTAGCTATGAAAATCCTAGATGGCATCTTCTTCCAATATAAGGCTGTTTCATCTACACTTAAAAATCTGTTGTTTAGTGAAGCCATGTTCATCACTGATCTGAGTTAGATCTAGACAATTTTCCCTAGCTTCCATATCACCACTGACTGCTTCATCTTGCACTTTTATGTCATGAAAGCTGCCCTGGTTTATTACCTTAAACCTCATGAATCAACCTCTGATATCTTCAGACTTTTGTTCTGCAGCTTCCTCTCCTGTCTCAGCCTTCATAGAACTGAATAGTGTTAGGGCTTTCATCGGGTTTAGGGTTTGGCTTAAGGTAATGTTGTGTCTGCTTTGATCTTCTTTCCAGACCACTTAAACTTTCTCCATATCAGCAATAAGGCTGCTTCTCTTTCTTATCATTCATGTGTTCACTGGAGCAGAACTTTTAATTTCCTTCAAGAATTTTTGCTTTGCAATCACAACTTGGCCAACTGTTTGTTGCAAGAGGCCTGTCTTGGCTTTTGACATACTTTCCTTACTAAGCTTAATCATTTCTAGCTTTTGATTTAAAGTTAGATACCTGTGATTCTTCCTTTCACTTGAAC
>NW_012150341.1:87463-88749 GCF_000956105.1 Propithecus coquereli | reverse complement strand
GCTAATTACAAGACATAATGGTAAAGAGAAACATAAACAGTTTATGAAGAAAACTTTAAAATGCTTCTGAAAGATATAAATTAAGCTTGAACACATGGAAAAAAATAACTTATTCTTTAAAATGATAAAGATTTGTAAATGATAAAGAGTCATAAATGTGACTCTTCTTCCGAAGTAATTTTATAAATTTATCTCAATATCAAGATAATTATAAGATAATGCTTATAAATTTTTATGGACCTAGACAAGCTGATTACAATTTTGTAAGAGTAACTATGATAACTGACTTCACAGGTGGCAAAACTTACCCAATATTAAACATTCTCAAAAGCCGTCTTATTCAAAATAGAATGATAATGGTGGATAAACAGACAAATAGATCAACGAAACAGAATAGAAACTCCAGAAATAGATCCAAGTTATCAAGTTCCTTTATTATAAAGATGACCTCTGAAATTTCTAGGATATAGGTGGACTTAACAAATGATGTTGACACCTTCTTAGCCACTTAAGAAAAGATAACATATGTTACAATTCACAATGAACTCCAAATGTTTAAGAGATCTAACAAAACAAACACAAGTAGAAGAAAAGACTGGTGAAGTTTTATATATTCTAGGTGTAGGGAAAACCTATCTAACTGACTCAAAATCCAGAGGAATAAATAAATTGATATATTCAAATACATTTGAACGTTTTATATAACAAAAAGAAACATTTAAACACTTGAGATAATTCTAAAGACAATTGAAAATTGCATAACTAATTTGCAACAAAAATCACAGATAAAACATGGTATCTCTTCTTCTCTTTCTTTTTTTTTTGTTTTTTTCAGACCCAGGGTCTTGCTCTGTCACCCAGGCTGGAGTACAGTGGCTAGATCATCATGGCTCACTGTAACCTCAAACTCCTGGGCTCAGGTAATCCTCCTGGCTCAGCCTCCAGAGTAGTTAGGACTACAGGCCACCAGTCCCCACTGTGTGGCCCAGGCTGGTCTCAAAGTCCTGGCCTTAAGTGACCCTCCCACCTTGGCCTCCAAAAGTGCTAGGATTACAGGAGTTTACCACTACACTTGGCAAACGTGATATCTTTAACATATAAAGAACTTAAAAATTTGGAAAAAGACAAAAAACCTGAGAAAATATAGTAGCCAAACAATAATAGACAATACACAGAATTATATTGATTACTTAATTTAAAAATGTTCAACTTTACTAAGAATGGGAGAAATGAAAAGTAGAATTACAAAGAACTACCATTTATCAACTATTAGATCAGCAAAAATT
>NW_012150341.1:86336-87413 GCF_000956105.1 Propithecus coquereli | reverse complement strand
GTAGCATAGTCATAATAAAATTTACCTTCCTAGGGTATAAGGCTTCCAGAGAGGAATTGCTATTTTCCACTTGTGACCTTGAGCTAGAGACAGAAACAGAAGAGAGCATAACATGCAGCTCAGTACCCTTTAGATTTAGTGCACAGAGAACTAATCCATCTGTTTATGGTTCCTTTTTTTGTCCCTAGATAACACTTAGTTAAAAGACACATGCTTCAACCTTCAAGATAAATTATCCTTTCAATTCTTAATGGTTCTAAGTGATAAAATCCAAGAGCAAATCAGTGTGTGCATTAAAACTGGTGACATCTATGCCTTTGGCTTGTTGAGTGATTATCTCGATATTTAAAGGTTAAATGGTTATTTATACATTTATACATAGATGGAGTTCATGAATATTGTTGGCATTGCTCTCAACATTTAGGGGCCATACATGAATAAGTAGGTAGATGAGGCAGAAGAATGGTTTGAATGAGAAATAAAAATGAATAAATATTCAAGGCTCAAATAATTTGATGTCTATATTCAATGTTATTGTCATCTTAACAAAACAGGGAAGTTTAGAGAAGGAGAAGTGATTTCGTGTCACATGTTTCCTCTGTACATACCATTTTAGTGCACGTTTGACAGAAGTCCCAGAGGCAATCTCAATGAATGTGCTTTGGGATTTTTTTCCTAAGAACTCAAAATGATGTTTTGGTAATTTAATTTTCTGTCCTTTGTTTCAATATTGCAGTAAAAATGTTCACCCTTTAAGATTGCTATAATCATTCTCAGAACCTATGTTTTGGGATTCCTTTAGGTTATATAGTAATAAGTCAGCTTTCGTGAGAACAAATTAGCTGGGATGGCTATAGGCAAAGTGAAAATAATTCTCTCTTCCTCTCTTTTTATTATTTTTATTTTTTGCTACTTTTCCCATATAGGATTATTTGAGGCTTCTATTCCTACAAATTGAATCAACAAACAAACAAGACATTTACATGGTTCAATGTTGTGATTTTCACAATGTATATTATGAGTCTTGTTTTTTTTGTCATACATAATTCTATTGTTAAGCATTCTAAGAAAATTACA
>NW_012150341.1:71661-72686 GCF_000956105.1 Propithecus coquereli | reverse complement strand
TTATTTTTAAATATTCTCTAATCTACATAATGCAAACAACGTAGTTTAACTGAAAAATTGTAAATTCAGCAGCTCCCTTTATTCATAAATTAGGCTTATTACAGAAAATTACAAAGGAAAAAATAGCCTAAAATCATACTTATGTGAATAATCAATATTAATATCTGTATTAAACATACATGCATAAGTATATATACACATGAATAGAAAGAACTATCAGAAAATATACCTGGCCAGGTACATGGCCAGCTCTGTTATAGGTCAAATAGAAAAAAATAGAATATGAAAGTACCCAACTGAGCCACAGCAAGAATTGTTTTATATACGAAGGTGACTATTAATTTATTAAACCTAACAGGAACATTATTAGAGTGAATCGAAGTGTTTTAATAGCCAAGATGGTAAGCATACAAGCACTATCTCAGGAAAATCCAAAAGATGCATATCTAGATAGTGTCTAACAGGCTCCAATATATGTTTGCAGAATGTATAAACATTATCTGAAATTTTGGAACATCAAAGTTAAAGCCAAGTCCGTATTTAAACTTTTAGATGAGAAAAAGTCCTGACCCCTCCCTTTTATCTATGCCAGCCTGTGGGGAGTGGGCTCTGGGACTAGCAAGTACATTGGAACAGGCTTCCGGAGTTGAAAGAATAGATGGGCTGTGGCGGGCAGATGAGACATGTTCTTTATTGTTGGGGGATGCAGCGGCTGCGAGAGCCCGGTGGAGAACATGGCAAGCACTTATATATGGCTCCGAACAACAGTGGCAACATGCCATGGGAAAGAGTGATCACATAGGTTCACATAGGAGATAACACCTTGGTTACATAACCATGCTAACTCATGCCTTCCCGGAAGGCAGGCGGAAGACACGCTGGCAATTACTTCATTTTGGCCTAAGAAACCTATTCCCCAAACAAATAAATTTCCCTTACGCAACCACAGACATAACAAGATTTAATCTGTAAGGATTTCAATACCTCAAAAATATAGGATTCTTGAAATATGTAATTTATATATA
>NW_012150341.1:70372-71068 GCF_000956105.1 Propithecus coquereli | reverse complement strand
GTTTCAAATATGTCCATCCTTCGGGTAGTGCGCATTGCCCTCCTTGTGTATACAAATACCCCTCCCCTCCTCCCTCTTCCCCCCATATTGTAAGATTTTACAATTAAAAAATTAAACTCTCTGGACCTCACTTTTTTCCTCTATAAATGTGGCTCTTTCAAAAAGGGTTATTATCAAGAATAAATGAATATATACAAGCTACCTGGAATAAAGGTTGGCAGAATAGTGGCATTTAATAAATGTCAATAATAGAAGTAATACTAAATGTTTTACCATTATTACCTAAAAGGCAATTAAGTAATTTATGTTCCTTAATTGGCTCAGCTCTATGAAAATATTTCATTTATGTAAAGTTAGAACTTGCTCTATGTGTGTGTGATTTTCTTTCATAAAAAATTTATTTTTAAAAATATAGAGCAATCTATTAATATCTCCTTTAATGGTTTCTAGATTTGATCCTTTAAAACTTTTCTCACGACAAATATATAAAATTGTTCTCTTTTATTTTTCTAATAACTTTTACATATAATTGTTGCCTAATTAAATTAAAATTTTTATTTTTTCTGGAATGTCATTTTTATGGAAAAGTGTAAATGTTATAAGTCTACTTGTTGCTTTAAGTGGTTATCCAGGTGTCCCATTATCTATTATTTCTTAGGATCACCAAAAGATTTCTAAAACATATTAATTAAGATA
>NW_012150341.1:69638-70322 GCF_000956105.1 Propithecus coquereli | reverse complement strand
ATTGGTGCTAGATGGCACCATGTTTACCTCATGCTCACGTTTTCAGGCATGCCTGTCATCCAAGTGCTGTGTGAACATAAGGCAAATGTTTCTTTATAAAATTTTATTTAGGAGCTCAGAGTGCTTTAAATTCTACCCAGAATACAAAGAGGAAAAAATAGACACCATAGCAAAAATGTAGCCTGACAGGTTAGCAGTTTATGAATAGTTCAGTTTCTCCAGTCCTTCTTCTCATTTAAAAAATTTGGGCAGATGGAGTTGTATGCACTGGCAAGCAACTTGGTGTACAGCATCATTTATATTTATAAATATATAAATGATTGTGAAATAATTTCATCGTGGATGTTGGCAACCACAGTTTGTAATTCATTGTCATATTAGAGTCTTATGACTTGGATTTTGTTGCAAGCAATATAATAGATAATATTTTGAGGTGTTAAGCTACATTTTTTTGTGTTTTCTGACTTAAAGTCCTCCTCGCTATGAGTAGGAAATTCTACACTACATGCTTCAAGAACGGTTGTCACTGTACTACACAGATGACAAATTCTCCTAATGGTATCTTTTGACTCTGAAAATAAACTTTTGAAAACTCATGACAGAGACGATAGTTTAAGTACAAAGGTTTTTTTTTAAAACCAAAGGCATTGAAATCTCACCTGATCTAGAGAACATAAAAATGAT
>NW_012150341.1:65812-69588 GCF_000956105.1 Propithecus coquereli | reverse complement strand
ATTAATTTAATGGTGTATTTTTTTTCTTACTATAGTATGCTTTTTTTTTCCTTTTACTCTTCCCATTACACCAAATCTTTCTGTAATTTTGTTTCTTACATTTTTTCTTTCTTTTGAATTTCTATACTTTAACTTTAAAAACAACAACATCTGGGTAATAAGAGAAGCCTTTAGGATGATTTACATTCATTCCAAAAGTATGTAACTTTTAGATAAGGAAAAATCCATCTGTAACTGCATGCTAATAAAACTGGACTGAAATAGTAATACATAAATATAATTTTATAATTTATATGTTCCAATTGTTTATCTTTTGTTTCCTCACACTAAAGAGTAATATTGTAATGTATGCTAAAGCAATATGTAACTGTGGTAGTCAGAATGACCCATCAAAAGATGTCCATGTCTTAATCCCCAGGACTTGTAAATATGTAATAATGCATGGCAAAATGGACTTTGCAACTGTCCATAAGGATACAGACTGTGTACAAGAAGCTTATACTGGAATATTAAGGTGGGTTTGATGTAGTTACCTAGCCCTTTAAAAGCAGAGAGATGTGGCAGAAGAGGAAAGTCAGTGAGATGCTGCAGAAGGCAAAATCAGAGAGATTCCAAGTGTGAGAAGAACTCAGAGTGCCATTTTTGGCTCTTAGATTTGGGGGTCCATGTGCAAAGAACAGAGGGAGGCCTCACGGGGCTAGGAGTGGTTCTCAGCTGACAGCTAACAAGGAAACCAAGACCTCAGCCCTCCAACCAGAAAGAGCTGGATTCTGCTAACGATCTGAATGAATTTGGGATTAAGTTCATCCCAGAGCCTCCAATAAGACACAGTGCTGCCAATATCTTGATTTTAGCCCTGTGAGATGTGTGTTGGACTTCTGATCTACAGTACTGTGAGATAATAAATGAGTGTTATTTTTAAACTGTTAAATTTTCCATAATTGTCTATTACAACAATAGAAAACTAGCAGTTATATAAGACCAAAAGTAAGATTAAAAAAAATTTCACCTCTTGTTATCCAGTTCAGGAATTATTAATAGAAAAATCAAATGTTAGTCAAATTGTTCAGGCACATTTTGGTTAGAACTGACTGAATAGAATGCTAATGTTTAATTCAGAGAGTTTAATTGGAAACAGACCTGCTTAAGTTTCAGAGCAGTAGGCAAACACTGTTGGTGCTTATGCTAGAATTGGTTAAGTCAACATTTTGTTCTCAAATTTTCTGGCCTTTCTTCACAATTTCTAGTAGTTGGCATACCTACTTTTATTAGTAGTCAGAGAAGAAAAATAATTGCATGTTGTCCGGGCACTTGGACATCACCAAGCAGTTAAAATCTGAAAAGAGTCTGGTTAAATCTGGAAAGAAAAGCTTTGAATCTGTGGTCTCTTCAGAGTATGTTTGATATAAGCAAATGTTTTGTATGTTGATGTTTGTATGTTGAAGTATTTATTCATTTATTGTGCAAAATTCCTTATCAAGTATGAAATCGTGGTTATATGAAGTAATTAAATATAAATACATGATCATGAAAAGTCAGTTATAAAATGCAAATAAGGAGCAATTCAAATGATGAAATGTGTGATTAGCGAAATCATCCTTTATATGAGGACAGTTATCAAAAGATCAGAAGGCATTTACGAGGAGTGCAATTGCTCAATCAACAGAAAAAATTAAGCACTTATCTCTACAAAGCACTATGCAAAAACCCTGAAGGCTTCAAATTTTATTGGAATTCTAATAAAAAATGATTCTTTTATATTCCTTTGATATATTTCTTGGTATAATATCATGAATCCTAATTTACTGCTCATTCGCCTTTGGATTTATTGTTATATTTGACATATTCTGTTATTTATAAGCCAACATTATGTTGATATTACCCAATGTTTATGAACCCCAGAGTCCCTGGAACAGATTGTGGTTTCCTTGCTTTTGACTGTTCGTTGTTAATCATTACCAGAAATTAGTAGATTCTCTTGTGTATATGGTATTCTAGATAGGCAGGGCCTTTCTCTTTAAAGACTCATTTCAGAGTGCACAATTCTGTACGAAGTGTTAAAGTAAATATGTAACATAAAGGTACAGTGAGAGGTATAGGTTATTTTAATACAGAATAACTTGCACATACTATGAAAAATAAAATAAAAACTATTACAGTCCGCCCTCTGTAGCAAGTTCCACATCCATGTACTCAACCAACCACAGATCTAAAATACTATTTTAAAAAAAATTGTGTTTGTCCTGAACAGGCTTCTTTTTCTTGTCATGATTCCCTAAACAATACAGCATAACAACTATTTACATAGCATTCACATATTATTAGGTATTATTAATAATCTAGAAATGATTTAAAGTATGTGGGAAGATATGCATTAGTTATATGTAAATACTACACCACTTTATCTCAGGGACTTGAGCACCTACAGATTTTGGTATCCTCAAGAGTTCTTGAAACCAGTATCCCACAGATACCAAGGGATGACTGTATCTACTTTAAAGCTTACATTCTAATCAGATTAAGACTACTATAAAAACAGGAAAGTACAATTGATAATAAACTTTTCAGGAAATGAGAAACATTGGCTCATTCTATATTGGAAAGCTCAGGTATCTGAATGTTACCTTAGAACAAGGGTGGGTAGAGTAGGTTACAATGATTAAGACAATGCCTATCGATTGTAGCATAATCATATGAAAATACACAAACAGCAATACACATACATGTATACTACATGATATGGTATGAATAAACAGGAGCATTCAAAAGAAACAAGCAAGTTCAATGTAAGAAATAGGTATAGGTATAAATGCTAAGCAGAAAGAGAATTGAGATAATTGTTTCTGATTACATTTCAAAAGTCCTAAAGATAACAAACATTTGTTTTATTTTATTTATCTTATCACAATAATTTAAACATAGTCGAGTTACAATGATTCAAATATTAGCAGCAACTAACATTATGCTCACATATTTCATTACACACTTATTACCTTAGATATGTTTGTACCTGTTGGATGCTCTTATTTTACCAAACTCTGTGGTTTTATTTCCAGGTTCCTACGTTTACTATCTATTCTATTTCAGCAAACTCTGTGTGGGGAAACAATACCATAAAGGAAGAAATGATAAACAGTGATGCAGACATCATTGTTGTTCTATTACACATTGGATTCTCTAAAATCAGGCAATTTTGCATATGAAAATTAATTAATTCTTATGTAAGAGCTATGATTTTAGTTTTTCTTCTAGATAATATAGGATATCAAAAACATATATGATTGTAGTGCATAGCAAAGTCTGGGGAGTGGGAAAGAAAGATGGTGGTGGTTGAAGCTGTGATTCAGATAGGGAATGATCAGAATAGACATAAAGGAAGGGTGAGTCTTCACACACACTCTCAAGGCAAGGAGACTATGGATTAATTGTGTGATCTGATAATATAATGTACGTAATACATAATTGATTTATTTGACTGGTGCATTAAGAATAAAGGAGTTGGGTGTTCAAGGACAAAGTGAAAAATGGTGTGCTTGCATAAATATATGACTCTCCAAACCATTATTTTACTTAGATCCTTGCTAATTCATCATTCCATGAAATCTGAGGTGAAATTTAGCAAAAGTAAAGGGAAAAAAAACTGTGACATTTTTAGGCTTTAGTTTTGTTTATATTTTTGATATACAGAATATATAGATAGACTATATGTCAAAAAGAATATAGGCTATTCTTTAATGTGACAAATGAATTGCAAACTCCTTTAAGTTTAATTAATG
>NW_012150341.1:64395-65752 GCF_000956105.1 Propithecus coquereli | reverse complement strand
CATTTATACACATATGTGTATATATACACAAAACTATTTATATACCTGAAAAAAATATAAATCCATTCTCGTATTTTAAATTGGAACTTTCTCTTATGGCTTAATAAGTTCTACCTCTAATGTTCCACAAAGCAAAGTTTATTTGGAAAATGTCCACTTAATTATGTGGTTAAATTGAGGAAAGTCTGTATTTTTTATTGATAAACTGAGTTACAATATAAGTTAGAAAAAACTAGAAACACTTCTATAAAATTAACAAAACTACAAACATCAATAATTCAATTTAAAGCCACTTTTCAGGAATTCCAAAAGTGTCATGATTTATTCAAACTATACTAGCTTTGGCTCTCTGTATCTTTAGTTGTAGAAGAAATTAAGCTGTCTTTGAAATAGGCCTTTTAGAATCGATTGCTCTAAATTTTAAGTTGTATTATTTATAATACAACTCTAGTGTGATGGTCCTGGACTTAACGATGGTTCATTTTAATGATTTTGACTTTATGATGGTGGGAAAGGAATACATTCAATAGAAACTGTAATTTGAATTTTGATCTTTTCCTGGTCTAGTGATACGTGGTATTTCTCTTACCAGTCCAGGGCCCCTTAGCAACTGGGCCACACAGCAGCAGGTGAGTGGTGAGTGGCCGGCCAGGGAGCAAAGCAGCTTCATCTGTATTTACAGCCGCTTCCCATCGCTCGCCATGCCCATCCCATTACTCGCTCTCCACCCCACCCCACCCCCCACCACCCTGTCCGTGGAAAAATTGTCTTCCATGAAACCGGTCCCTGGTGCCAAAAAGGTTGGGTACCACTGTACTTAACTACATTCTTTCTGATATTTGAATTTTAAAATATTTTCATTTATTGAATCTGATGTTAAGGAAAAGAAATCTGATGCTCACTACTACTTTGTAAAATGTTTTCCAAACTTGGCTTCCACAATACTAACTGTCCTGTGATTTTTTTTATACTTACCTGACTCTCGAGCTGTTCTCTCTAGCATTCCTTTCTTATGGATAGCATTTAAATAGGGTGTTTTTTAAGCAATATTTTATCCATAGTGCTGTTGTTTTATTACTGTGTACTCTATACTGTGCTCTCAATAACTTTGGTTACATAAAATCTCTTATTCTAAGTATCTTTTGATATCTATAAATACATGTCCCCTAATAGTGCCTCACAAGAATGTATATTCCACAAGAACAGGGAGAAGATAGTTTTTTTCCTGTGTTTTTCCTCAAAGTCTATCACTGTACCTGGCATATTCTAGGCATAAAATATACAGTATGTAATGGTTGAATGAATCAATAAACTGCTAAAGATAGAAAGTATAATATTAATTCTTAAAATATACATT
>NW_012150341.1:58174-60491 GCF_000956105.1 Propithecus coquereli | reverse complement strand
TTTAAACTTCTAATTAATATACATGTAGAATGGTCTGTATATCCAAATATTGCTGCATACTTATCAAACAACAAATCAAAACAGTTCAAAAATGAAAGAATTGTAATTAATAATTTTACAAAAGAGAGAACCAGCTGCAATTCTTTCATAAAAATTATCTAATGGATTTTTACTCTGCTACAGTTGGAAGATTTTGATCATTTACTGATGATTACTATGGTCCTGAAGTAGTGCACTATAAAAGATGATTAATATAGAGGATCAAATTCTTCACTGTTGGCATGTGTTCTCAAAGAAACTTCATGGGTAAAGATGAATATCATAGTGAATATTAGTCTCTGCTTTTTATCTAGGAGGGCAGCAGAGATGAATGGCTTTGTGTCGATCCCTTCATTAAGGCATGGCACAGACTCACTTCTGCAGAGTGTAGTTCTAAGTACTCATCATCACAGGAGTTTTCTTTCCTTGAATCAAGGAACAGTAGATGCAAAAGATTTTTATAAAAGTAATAATGTTGGGGGGTAATAGAACTACAGACATATTTGCATTATATTTTATTATAGTTTTGTATCTGGGACTTTGCATAACACATTCAAAAATACATAGACACATATATACACAAATGTTGAAAGTAGATAACATTATTCTCAGGGCAGAATTTTCATAACATTATTTTCTAAAAAGTACAAGAGGAAAGAAATCCAAAGAAAAATATCTCAAATTTCTCAGATGCTCAATTTATCACTGTTAATATGTACACATACCTACTCATCTTCTCTCCCCGCACCCAGAGCTCAAAGGAAAAACTTTAACTCCCTTTAACAAAAGTAAACTTATTTATCTACTCCTAACTCCATCTTTATCTAACTTCTAAGAATCTTACTAACACATTCAATATCTGCCACTTTCAGTAGGGAGTATCTGTAGATGGAGGATTTCTGGGGAAAGGTATATACATTTAAAATATATTTCTGTATGCATTGTCAATTGCTTTCTAAAAGGTTGACCTATTTTATAATCCCCAAAATAATCTATGAAGTTTATCTTTTTGTCCATATCTTTATTGTCATAATAAATATTGATTTTTTAAACTCTGTGGATTAAGTAAAAAAGGTCATCTCATTGCAGTTCTAAATTATAGTTATCTTAGTACAGTGATTTAAACAATTTTTCACATTTCTTCTGTAAATATTTCATTTTATGGATGTGATTATTGGAAGAACAGACATTGTAGAAATAAAGACCAATGAATTGTAATATGTAGCAATACAAACTATCCAAATCAAAGCAAATGGAAAGAAAAGATGAAAATAAATGACCATAGCCTCAGTTACCATAGGCAAACTATCAAGTGGTCTAACATTTGTACAATTGGAGTACTAAGTGGAGAAAAGGGGTAGAGTAAAAAATATGTATATTAGAAGAAATAATAGTTAATTTTTTCAGATATAATGAAAGCCATAAATATACAGATGGATTAGTCTAAAAATAGCAAAAGAAGGAGAAAAGTATGTGAATGTGAAAGAATGTGAAAAGTAGCCAAGAGGTGCAAGTTAACATATAGACCAAAAATAATAAGGATAAAATTATAATTTTCTGGACAGAAATTATACAAAATTGGAGGTAATACAGTGTCATTTTTCAAGGTGTTATAAGTAAAACAAAATAAACAAGGAGTTGTCAAATTAGAAATTTGCATTTAGCAAAGTTGTATTTCAAAATTGACAATGAAATACATACTTTTAAAATGAATAAAATATAATTTCTAATTTGTTACCAAACTTAATTGTTATGATGACATTGTTTTTATAATAAACATTTCTTATGAAAACCTTTGTTTTATTTAACATTTCTTAAAGTGTGCAAAATTTCTGATGATAAGAATGTAGTCATTTTGTTAATATTTTTTATGCAACCTCTTACAAAATGACATTTTTCAAATTTTTTATGATTTTCAATTAATTAATCTATGGTTTATGGTTTATTTAAAATTGACTGCTTTAAATATTCTACTCTGAGATTCACTATTCAGTGGTGCTATGTAAAATGCTATTATTATATATGCTTTAAATGCAAATCTAACATATTTTTACATCTCTTTTTAGAAACAAATGCATATTTTCATGAAATAGGATTTTTTAAAATTAATGTGAATTGTTTTAAATAACAACGTTTACATTTCTATCAACTCTTTCACCAACCTAGTAGTCATCTTCTTTTTGAGAAAAATGATAAACAGAAAGATAGATTAATGTCTGACCTATTAGTAAGATAGTGTGATAATAAGAATTCACCAGTGTCACACAAAAATACATTC
>NW_012150341.1:56210-57051 GCF_000956105.1 Propithecus coquereli | reverse complement strand
ATAAAACCATTTACATTTATTGATAGAAGTGGTAGGTGGAGTATTGTTCTGTTCATCCTGTTCATTAGTGCCCTAATGTTTGGTTTTACCTCTTGTATGATTGCTTTATTTGAGCTGCGAGCTTTAGCTTTTGGGTGGTTTTACACTGGAGAGTGATCATTGTGCTAATCCAAGTATAATGCAACTCTGAGTATTTCCTGCAGGGCAGGTCTGGTCTTGACAAATTCCCTCAGTGTTTGTTTGTTTGGGAAAGTTTTTATTTCTCCTTCATTTATGAAACTTCATTTTGTAGTATACAAAATTCTAGGCTGGAAGTTATTCTGTTTAAGAAGGCTGAAGGTGTGACCCCAGTTCCTTCTGGTTTGTAAGGTCTTGGTTGAGAAGTCTGCACTTAACCTGATGGATTTTCCTTTGTAACTTACTTAGCGTTTTCATCTTATGGTTCACAGGAGTTCCTCCTTAATGTTGACTTTGACCAGTTTCATGAATATGTGTCTTGGTGATTGTCTCTTTGTGATGAATCTCACAGGTGTTCGTTGAGTTTCTTGTACCTGGATGTCTAAATCTCTAGCAAGATAGGAGAAATTTTCCTCAATTATTCCCTCAAATAGGTTTTCCAGCCCTTGTGCATTTTCTTCTTCTCTGTCTGGCATGAATTCTTACATTTAGACCATATACGTAATCATAAATTTCTCATAGGCTTTTTTCTTTCCTCTTAATTTTCTCTTCATTATTGTTAACTACCGATTTAGTGCAAAGAAGTTGTCTTCAAGCTCTGAGATTCTTTCTTCTGTCTGGTCTAGTCTATTCTTAAAACTTTCCACTGAGTTTTGTGTTTCCT
>NW_012150341.1:44751-45480 GCF_000956105.1 Propithecus coquereli | reverse complement strand
GTTTACATATAGAACTTCTGTCATGCCAAAATACTATGGTGTTCCAAGGAAAAGCACTAGTGTGATTGCTTTAGTTGCGAACTGAACTAGGGGTCTTTCTCGTGCAATATTATTTTTATTCAAAAGAATTATAAACTATAATGGTTCAGAATTGGATATTAGGCAATAATTCCCTTGAAAATGAATGGTTATTTTAATGAAAACAATTGATGACTGTACTTGTTGCCAATAATAAAAACGAAGGTGGAAAGGAAGGAGCATGAAGATCACACATAGAAGAATTTTATGAATTTTATGAAGAATTTTATGAATTTTATTTTCACACATGGTTTCTGCTTACATTGCATCACCTAGAATTCTGACATATACCTGCATTTCTTAAAGCAAGGCAGGAAATTAGTCTAGTTGTGGCTCAATGATAAGGGGAAACAGGTTTGTCAGCACAGTGATAAAAATTGACTCTTAGCTAGGTGAATCAGAGAAACAGTCCCATAATCATGGTCCTCATAAGATTTTTCAACATTTTACTTAGTGTGAGCAACTCAGTGTCTACTTGGGAATAAGGTCATATCCCTGGCATAAAAAACCATTATTAGTGGTGCAAAATTCTAATCTCTGTGTAGCTATATTTCTATTTTGGATTGTTTAATACCTGTCTCAAGCTAAAAGCTTATTTTTGGAGAGTAATAGGCTGTGAAGAATAAAGTGAAACTTAGTCAAGTTGGCCTC
>NW_012150341.1:43097-44633 GCF_000956105.1 Propithecus coquereli | reverse complement strand
AAGAAAATAATTATAAACATGCTGAAATTTTATCACTAGCTTTGTTATATTTGTTGGAAAGACTGTGTATTTATTTTCCTTTATTGAGTTAACATGGCAAATGTATTGGTTGATTACTTGAATGTCAAATGAACATTCAAGAACGTTCATGCATATTTAGTACATATACAAATCCTCTTATTGTACTAAACTACATATAAGAATCCTCTTTTGTTGCTAATATATTAGGGTTTTGTACATTATTAGATTAAATTTGTAAATAAGATATTAATCTTATTTACGTATTTTTGAAAAAGTATTCATTAAAGATTTTTTCTGTGATTTTCCTCTTATATAATTTTTCTTTCCTTGATAGATTTTACTACCAAAATTATGTTGGCCTCAAAAATTGCTGGAAAGCAGTTACTATTTTTCTACTATCTATAAGATCCTATAAAAGACAGCTGTTACTTCTTTCTGAAATATTTGGACAGATTCACCAATGAAGCCATTTTGAATTTCTTCGTGGAAGACTTTTAATAGATAAATTAGTATTCAATTTTTTAGAAAATATCTGAGTATTTAGATTTTTAATTTTTCTTCTATCAGCTTTAACTATATTTACTTGTATTTAGTCTAATCTTTGTCGTATGTTTTTACTTCAATATATATTAAAACACTGAGACAATATAATAATTGTTTTTCCATTTATATTTTTGTATATTTACCTTAACATTAATCCTTCTGTTATTTTTTTGCATTTTTATTATTATATCTTGAATAATTTTTCAAATATAGCTATGTTCATGACTTTTAGAATATGTCTCACATACATTTATACTTTAAAAAAAATTATTCCTATTGCTTTAATTTAGGATATTTGTCTTAAGCTTTTTTTCAGCTAATGAATTTTGTTTTCTGCTGTGTCCAATTTGCTGTTAAATTCATTCAGCGTTTATGATTTCAGATATTTTGCCTTCAATTCTACTATAATCATTAGATGCTTTCAAAAACTTTCTTTATATTTTTAACTTCTCATTTCACTGTTAAAATACTCCATCTTTCTATCTATTTTGCCCATCACAGAAACATTGGGCCTAGCTCTTTAGTGTCCTGTATAACCTCAGAATTCAACGAAAGTATTCTTGAGAAAACAATATTGTACTTGAGATCCTTCAATTCATATTTTTGTCTTTCTAGGCTTGTACAACCTCTTTTAGGTTTGATATTTTTATTTCCCCCAATCAGCAGTCTATTGGCTGGCTAAGCCTCTCTTTTCAGCCCATGGGAAGAACTGGCAAATAACTCCAAAAAAACAAAGGAAAACAAAAAACAATGTCTATTATCATTTTATCTCCTAACACCACTTTCCTCTCTAAAATGTTAGTACATCTTTCACAATTTTCTAATAGCCTTAAATATATGATTGGATAATTTATTCTGCTATTTCCAGTGCTCACTAAGAGCATTGGTCTACAATATCCTATCTGGAAGAAGATACAATCTTTTTGAAGACTTTTGAAATGATTGTGTAAAGCTTTGGACCTTTATATTCTT
>NW_012150341.1:40686-43047 GCF_000956105.1 Propithecus coquereli | reverse complement strand
ATTTAGTGCAAAGAAGTTGTCTTCAAGCTCTGAGATTCTTTCTTCTGTCTGGTCTAGTCTATTCTTAAAACTTTCCACTGAGTTTTGTGTTTCCTTAAAAGAAATTTTTATTTCCAGAAGTTCCATTGATTTGTCTTTAAAATGTCAATATCCTTCGTGACTTTTTCATTTATATCCTGAATTGTTTTTCTCGTTTCTTTGAGTTAGTTTTTCTTTTTCTATTAGATTTTGTTGAGCTTCCTTACAACCCATATTTGGAATTCTTTATCTGTCATTTCAATATTTTCCTTTTGGTTCGTATCCATTGCTTGAGAGCTGGTGTTTCCTTTTGAGGGTGTGCTTTTGTTCTGATTTTTCACACTTCCAAAAGTCTTTCATTGATTCCTTTTCATCTGGCAATGAGATTGAGTCCTAGGGGTACTGGTTCTAGCCTGCATTTCTTTCCCCTGGTCCCCGAAGATCAATCTCTGTCCATGTCAGTGAGAAGAGTGCTGGTGCCAAGTTGCCTACGGGGTGTTCAAGCAGGTTTGATGACCTTCCTGGGTTGCCTCTATCCTGCTATCTTCACCTGTTTCCAGCAGTGTGGATTGTATTGGGTCCCAGTTGAGTTTATAGATGTTGTGATTAGCTGTAGCATCTTTCTCCCTGTCAGTGTTTGGTGTTTGCGTGAAAGAGCCAATTGATGAGGTGTTCTTTTTGCCTGTGATAGGCACTGGTCCCCCCGGTGGGGCACTTGAGTATTCCAAACTTTAGGAGGGACCCTGTAGCTGCCAGAGGGTTACGGCCTAGCTTTCCTCTCCATAGCAAAGCTAGGCAGAGGAGCAAGGCAGATCACCATTAGATTGTGGGAGCCTGTAAGGCTTTGCAAAGCCTTGGCTGAGCCCAAAGGTTGTTTTTCAGGCCATTAGTGGGAGCTACTGGGAGGAATGTTAGGCCAGGCTCTTTGGACCAGGAGGGCTGTCCGTGGGAGTGGGGCCGAACTCTTGGTTGCTATGGTGCCTAGCTGGGGTCTTCACACCCTAATCCAGTAGTACAGTTTGCCTTTGGGTAATGGTGTTACCTGATCACCGAATCTAGGACCATGGATAGCACTCTCTGGTCAGTTCTGTCCACGTGGGCTCCCTCACCGCCTGACTCCGACCTGTTAAACCTGCCCCTCAGCTGTGTGTCTGGCTTGTTAGCCTGCATCTCCTTAAAACGCTGGTGGGCAAATTGCTCCCAATTTGGGCACCCCTTGTCCACTACCAGTCCTCCGGGGAAGAGCTGTAGGTCCCACTCTCCGTGGATACCTCAGCCTGGGGTACATGCCCACTGGAGAGAAGCGGCCACTCACGAAATTTTCAATTCAAATTGCTCACCAGGTTGTCATGGGTGGGAGGAGGGGCCGCAACACCTACTCAGCCCATGTGAGTGAGTGCGCAATGTTTGTTTGCTATGGATACCGGGGCTGAGCTCTCGCTCTCTGGATGACATGCCCTAATCCGATATTGTGGGTCTCTTGTGTGGGGAATGGGCACTCTCTCACAATGTCGCTCTTAGATCCCCATAGCACCCTCCCTTCTGTTCTGTCCATGTGGGCTTCCTTGCTGCCCACATCCAGATCCCAGACCACCCCTCTGTGTCCACCAGCAATTCCCTCAAGTACGGGGGCCACTGAGTTCAGCCTGCTAGTCTGACCCACTGGCATACAACCCTGTGAAATACCATTGGGCAGGGAGCTCCCCAAATGGCCCCGCATAAACACCGCAGGTCCCCAGTGGGAAAGGGGTGGGTCTTACACTCCATGGGAACCTCCGTCTATAGCACATGCCTGCTAGGGGAAAGCGGCTGCTTGCCAAAATCTTGCTGCTGTTACAATGGATAGAGGAAGGATCGGGGAGGAAGCATCTGAATGGGAGTAGACTTGTTCTCTGGTCTCTCGTGTCACTCTCCTAGGAGGGGAGCCCCCTACGGACTGCCCAAATTCCTGGATCACACAAGTTCTCCCCACTACTCTGTGTGTGTCACCGTGCCTGGGCTCGTGGCGGCTGGAAAACCCTCCAGGAAACATGTTGGGTCACTAGTCATTGAAGGCGTGTACGGGGAAGAGGGAAGCCCCCTCACCCTTACCTTTTTGTAGGGCTACCAGCCTCTCTGGGTTTGATCCTCACCAATGTCTTCACTTCTTAATCTTCTTCCTTCTCTGCCTTGCAGTTTCCCTCCATGAAGTCCCAAGCAGGCTCTGTCAGCTCTCTCTGTGATCCAAACCTGAGTTGCATCTCTCCTCCCCTCTTCTTTATTTGATATCCTTGCCTCATGCTGGGATAGCCCCGCAAGCGATGTCTCTAGTCCTATATTCTTTAATAGATAGGAAAATATCTT
>NW_012150341.1:38621-39176 GCF_000956105.1 Propithecus coquereli | reverse complement strand
ATACAATCTTTTTGAAGACTTTTGAAATGATTGTGTAAAGCTTTGGACCTTTATATTCTTACTAAATTATATATTTAGTAAGATTGGTTATATATTTATGAAAAATTAAGTATATGCTTAAAGCAAGATGAAAAAAATTTATATTGAAAGATTTAAAATACAATAGGGAAGATAACGTTCAACATTGGAATTTGACAAAAGCAAAATTTATAATGAAAACACTTAAAACATTGTACATTTTACACCTTTATTTGTGTTACACACTCATTTGTATTTTGATATGATTTTCTTTTTATAGTAAAAATGTCACTATAAGAATCATATTTTTATTAACCACTCTATATAACATTTTTTTTTTAGTCTGGATTTCAGTATTTTCCTGGGAAATGTGAATCCAAATATCCCCAACATAAGAACACCTATAGTTCTTTAAAGACTTCAAGTATATATGATTGTACTATAACTGCATATATTACATAAAAATGGAGTAATGAATTTTTCATACACATGTTCTAATTTGACACAGTATAATATATATTTACAACTGCACTTTAT
>NW_012150341.1:36117-36886 GCF_000956105.1 Propithecus coquereli | reverse complement strand
CAATACTCTTGTTTTATTTCCATAAATTCATCCTTAGGATGTAAAATATAGAATTATTCATGTTCTTTGATCTTGTAAGGATCCCAAATTCTAGATTATCTCTGTTATCTTTTATTTTCTCTTACTAACTGGGCAGTCCTTACCTCATTTCATCTATTTCTTATATCTTCTCAACTTTATCCAATAATAGAAAACATCTACTATTGCTTTACTGTTTCCAAACATCTTCCCTGAGAGCTACAACCACCATGGTCTGCTTTCTAAGTTAGAGCGGATGAAACCTTGCCATATGTTTTAGCATTAAATTACATCAATATATAGCCTCTAATGGCTTTCTCACCACCTGCTGCCCAATCTCAAAACTGATGCCACCTCCAGTAGAATTGTTTTGGCAGCACACCATTTCGGGTACCAATGTCTATCACAGAGTCCATATGCTCATCAGATAAATTCCATGCTGTGGATGTTGTTTGTACATCTCCAGGTTTGTGCTTGAACACTCATTCTCTCAGCTGTCAGATGTGTCATTGGCTGAGTCCCTCCCTAGCAACTGACCTTGTCCAAACGAAGCTGTTTTACTCAAGGTTACATAAAATAACCGAGGGGAAGCCCATGCTTGATGCCTAGTAAATATGAGATGTGGGATTAAAAGGCCTGTCCCCCTCCTCAATCTGGGATAACTCTGGAAGTGAATCACAGCTTAATACCTCCTCTTGTGATTGGCTAAGGGCTTTGTAGTGAATAAGGTTTACATTTCTATGTTATTTTA
>NW_012150341.1:34053-36067 GCF_000956105.1 Propithecus coquereli | reverse complement strand
ATTGCTTTTGCCCCACCAGAGACAGAGCATCCAAGCATGTACATCTCCCAGACGGTGTACATCACATCCATTAGGTGTGACTATACCCATCCCTTCCACCCCTCTCCCACCTGCCCGATACCTGATGAATGTTACTACTATATATGCACATAAATGTTGATCAGTTAATACCAATTTGGTGGTGAGTACATGCGGTGCTTGTTTTCCATTCTTGTGATACTTCACTTAGTAGAATGGGTTCCAGCTCTATTCGTGATAATAGAAGAGGTGCTAGATCACCATTGTTTTTGTGGCTGAGTAGAACTCTACGGTATACATATACCACACTTTATTAATCCACTCATGTATTGATGGGCACTTGGGTTGTTTCCACATGAGTCTTTGATTTTTGATTTGACTGTTATTGGTGTATAGGAATGCTACTGATTTGTGTCCCTTGGTTTTGTAACCTGAGATTTTGCTGAATTTATGTATGAATTCTAGGAGTCTCTTGATGGAATATTTGGGATTGTCTAGGTATAAGATCATGTCATATGAAAAAAGGGATAGTTTGACCTCCTCTTTCCTGTCTCGGATACCATTTTTGTTGGGCCATATTTTGTGGCCTAAAATACAATGAATCTTGGAGAATCTTCCATGAGCTGATGAGTACAACGTATATTCAGTGGTTTTTGGATAAAATGTTCTATAGATTTCTGTTAGGCCCAATTGTTCTATAGTCTCATGTAGGTCCAGTGTTTCTTTCTTTATTTTCTGCTTGGATGATTTGTCCAGTTCTGTCACTGGAGTGTTGAAGTGCCTGGCAATTACAATGTTGCTATTTATCTTTCTACTTAGACCTAGTAGGGTTTGCTTTATGAATCTGGGCACTCCCGTTTTAGGTGCATAAATATTTAGAATTGTTATAACATCTTGTTGAATTGTACTCTTTACCATTATGTAATGACCATCATTGTGTTTCTTTACAGTTATTGATTTAAAGTCAATTTTATCTGATATGAGAATGGCTCTACATCCTTTCTTTTGGTTTCCATTTGCATGGAATATTTTTTTTCATCCCTGCACCTTGAGTCTGAATGAGTCCTTGTGAGTTAGATGTGTTTTATAGAGACAGCAGATACTTGGCTAGTATTTTTTATCCATTCAGACAGCCTGTGTCTCTTAAGTGGGAAAATAAAACCATTTACATTTATTGATAGAAGTGGTAGGTGGAGTATTGTTCTGTTCATCCTGTTCATTAGTGCCCTAATGTTTGATTTTACCTCTTGTATGATTGCTTTATTTGAGCTGTGAGCTTTAGCTTTTGGGTGGTTTTACACTGGAGAGTGATCATTGTGCTAATCCAAGTATAATGCAGCTCTGAGTATTTCCTGCAGGGCAGGTCTGGTCTTGACAAATTCCCTCAGTGTTTGTTTGTTTGGGAAAGTCTTTATTTCTCCTTCATTTATGAAACTTCATTTTGTAGTATACAAAATTCTAGGCTGGAAGTTATTCTGTTTAAGAAGGCTGGAGATGTGACCCCAGTTCCTTCTGGTTTGTAAGGTCTCGGTTGAGAAGTCTGCACTTAACCTGATGGATTTTCCTTTGTAACTTACCTAGCGTTTTCATCTTATGGTTCACAGGAGTTCCTCCTTAATGTTGAGTTTGACCAGTTTCATGAATATGTGTCTTGGTGATTGTCTCTTTGTGATGAATCTCACAGGTGTTTGTTGAGTTTCTTGTACCTGGATGTCTAAATCTCTAGCAAGACAGGAGAAATTTTCCTCAATTATTCCCTCAAATAGGTTTTCCAGCCCTTATGCATTTTCTTCTTCTCTGTCTGGCACGAATTCTTACATTTAGACCATTTACGTACTCATAAATTTCTCATAGGCTTTTTTCTTTCCTCTTAATTTTCTCTTCATTATTTTTAACTACCAATTTAGTGCAAAGAAGTTGTCTTCAAGCTCTGAGATTCTTTCTTCTGTCTGGTCTAGTCTATTCTTAAAACTTTCCACTGAGTTTTGTGTTTCCT
>NW_012150341.1:32184-34003 GCF_000956105.1 Propithecus coquereli | reverse complement strand
CATAGTTTTTAAATGTTACTAATATTCTTATTGTAAATTTTAGTGAAATACAAGCCCTTTTATTTATAAACAATAATAACATGTTAAGTAAATAATTAAGAGAAGTAAATTTACCGTGAAGTTAATGTTTAATATTGTATTTTTTCTTTTGGAAAATGTTCTCAAATCAGTAAAATTTCCCCTAGTCAGTATTAAGTCCTTGATCAAGCATCCTTAGAAGACAATCTCACATGTACTCCCAGCTCCTGCCAGTACACACTGGCTAGATGTTGTAGTGTCTTTGGATTATAGAAGCTGATAATGTGAAAGGTCCGAAACTGTGCTGTCCACTGCAGTAGCCAAGAGCCAAAAGTGGCTACTGAGCCCATGAAATGTAGCAAAAACAAATGAGGCACTGGAGTTTTCATTTTATTTAGTTTGAATTAAGTTACATTTAAATGGTGATCCTATTGGACGGAGCAGCCCTGGATGATGGGTTTTTGTCTTCCTGCAGCACAATGTAGGCCCTAAAAATGTGATTTTTGCTGTGGCTTGTTATATGGTTTCCAATTTATATAAGACATAGTCCTTCCAGTCCTCGCTGAAAAGAGGCAGCTGGAAGTTCAGCCTGGAAAGACCCCTTAGACGAGATATATTTCCACCTGAGACTCTCCCGCTCTTGCAATGATGGCTTTCTGGTGACTGAGGTCTGGGGACCTTGTCTGGAACCCTGGGCATGATTCCCGGGGGCTGGTGTAGAAATGGGTGAAAGAATCTCATAGAAATGCCAAAAGCTATCACGAGCTATAGACAAGCGGTGCTTTCATGCTTCTCTACATTTGAGCAAAAAGTACTTTTTTTCTTTTGACTTTTGCTTTGCTGTCTTTTCTGTTCGGAAGCATCTGCCAGATATCCTATTCCAAGTGACAAGATCTGTTATTTTTCCTCATCAAAAAATATGCCACGAGGCCGTGCGTGGCGGCTCGCACCTGTAATCCTAGCACTCTGGGAGGCTGAGGAGGGAGCATCATTTGAGGTCAGGAGTTCAAGACCAGCCTGAGCAAGTCATATTTATGTATTTTTGTTGTTGAGGTGATTGACATTGTGGTCTTTGTCCTAAATTCTTTGCCCTGGATGATATCTAAAAAAGTTTTCCGACATTTTCTTCTAGAATTCTTAGGGTTTCATGCCTTAAATTTAAATCCTTTATCCATCTTGAAATAATTTTAGTAAGTGGTGATAGATATGGATCTTGTTTCATTCTTCTACATGTGGTTATCCAATTTTCTCAGCACCTTTTATTGAATAGGACTTCTTTTCCTCAGTGTAGGTTGTTGTCTGTTTTGTCAAAGATCAGATGGCTATAAGTGAATGGTTTTATATCTGGATTCTCTGTTTTGTTCCATTGGTCTATGTCTTTATTTGTGTGCTAATACCATACTAATTTAGTTACTATAGCCTTATAGTACAGTTTGAAGTCTGATAATGTGATGCCTCCTGATTTGTCCCTTTTGTTTAAGATTGCTTTGGCTATTCAAGCTCTTTCCTGGTTTCACATGATGAATAAAATTATTTTTTCTCAATCTGTGAAATATGCGGTTCATATTTTGATAATGATTACATTGAATCCGTAAGTCACTTTGGATAGTATGGACATTTTAACAATATTTACTCTGTCAATCCATGAGCATGATATGTTTTTCCACTTGTTTGTATTGTATGTGATTTCTTTCTTCAGTGTTTTGTAATTCTCTTTGTAGAGATCTTTCACCTCCTTTGTTAAGTATATTTCTAGGCATTTTATTTTCTTTGTAGCAATTCTGAATAATACTGAGACTTT
>NW_012150341.1:26452-28082 GCF_000956105.1 Propithecus coquereli | reverse complement strand
CAAGTGATTTTTTTGTTACATGGATGTGTTATATAGTTCTGAATCTGAACTTTCAGTGTACCATTCACCCAAATAGTGAACATTGTACACAATAGATGATTTTCCATCCCTCACCCCTCACCAAACCTCCCCCATTCTGGGTCTCCACAGTCTAGTATATTACTCTGTAAACCATGCATATGCATAGCTTAGCTCCCAATTATAAGTGAGAATGTGTAATATTTGGTTTTCTATTCTTGAGTTACTTCGCTTAGGATAATGGCTTTCAGTTACATTCAAGTTGCTGCAAAAGAGATTATTTCATTCTTTTTTATGGCTAAGTGGTATTCCATGGTGTACATACAGACCATGATTTTCTTTGTCCATTCATCGGGTGATGGGCACTTAGGTTGATTCCACATCTTTGCAATTGTGAATTGTGCTGCATTAAACATTTGAGTGCAGGTGTCTTTTTGATGTAATGACTTCTTTTTCTTCAGGTAGATACCCAGTAGTGGGATTGTTGGATATGGTTGTAGACCTACTTTTAGTACTTTGAGAAATCTCCATACTGTTTTCTACAGATGTTTTATTAATTTACATTCCCACCAACAGTGTATAAATGTCACCTTTTCACCACATCCATTCCAACATCTTTTGTTTTTTGGCTTTTTATTAATGGCCATTCTGACTGGGCTTAGGTGGTATCTTACTGTGGTTTTAATTTGCATTTCCCTGATGATTAGTGATGTTGAGCATTTTTTCATAAGTTTTTTGGCCATTTGTATATCTTCTTTTGAAAAAATGTCTTTTTATGTCTTTTGCCCACTTTTTAAGAGGTCATTTAGTTTTTTCTTGCTGATTTGTTTGAGTTCTTGTAGATTCTGGAAATTATCCCTTTGTTAAATGTGTAGTTTGTGAATATTTTCTCCCATTCTGTAGGTTATCTAATTACTTTGTTGATCATTTCTTTTGCTGTGCAGAAGCCTTTTAGTTTAATTAACTCCCATTTGTTTGTTTTTGTTTCTGTTGCATTTGCTTTTGGTGTCTTAGTCATAAACTCTTTTCATAGGCCAATGTCCAGAAAACTTGTTCCTAGGTTTTCTTCTAGAATTTTTTGAGTTTCTGGTCTTACAAATCCATCTTGATTTATTTTTTACATATGGTGAGTTATAGGGATCCAGTTTCATTCCATGAGCATGGGATGTTTTTCCATTTGTTTGTGGTGTCTATGATTTCTTTCCTCAGTGTTTTGTGGTTCTCCTTGTAGAGATTTTTCACATCCTTGGTTAAGTATAGGTTAAGTATATTCCTAGATATTTTATTGTTGTTTTGTTTTGTTTTTTGTTTTTCTGCAGCTATGGCAAATAGAATTGAGTTCTTTATTTGATTTTCAGCCTGGTCGTTATTGGTCTATAGAAATACTACTAATTTGAATACATTGATTTTTATAACCTGAGAGTATACTGAATTCATTGATCAAATCTAGGAGTCTTTTGGAGGAGTCTTTACATTTTTCTGTGTATAAAATCATATAATCATCAAATAGACATAATTTGACTCTCTTTCTTTCCAGCTTGGATGCCCTTTTTTCTTTTCTCTTGCCTGGTTGTCTTGGCTAAGACTTCCAGTACTATGTTGAATAGAAGTG
>NW_012150341.1:12125-13142 GCF_000956105.1 Propithecus coquereli | reverse complement strand
TATGTAATTTTATATCAGATAAAATGTTTGAATACATTTGTTTATGAAAAATAGTTACAGTTTAACACATTTTTACTACACCCAAAGACCTTAGAGTTAATGTACTTTTGATTATATGGTTCATTTGAAAAAAGAAATAATGAACTATCCAGAATAGGGATCTTGCTATGTTTCTTCGAGTTTGGTTTTTCTGTGAGCTACTTTAAAATACTTATCATTTCCCTCCAAAACAAATGTGATTCCTTTGGGAAAGAATATAGTGTAAACTATTTGATTATTGAATGTAAAGAACAAACTCTGTCATGGGCAGTAGCCGCAGCAGAGAGAACACAATGCAAAGAAGGCCAGATTTACATACATGCTGAGATCAGAAAGACATAGGGCCATGAAAGCAGGAAAAGTAAAATAATCAATTAGTGAAACAGAAAAAAAAGCCTATAGAAGGTTATATTAATGCTTATCAGTCATATGTATTCTTTAAACATTTATTGTGATTCTACTATGTGTTATACTGTGGTTATGTATCTAGGGATCATGGACAAATAAGACATTATCCCATTCTCACAGATCTCATATTATACTAGGAAATAATTGATATAGCATTGATTGATATGTTCATTTGGGGCTACTGTGTCAGAAAGGAGGTCCATCAACCTAGCTGGTGAGATGCAGCAGATCTTAGGACTTCCAGGAAAGTACAACTGCAACAAATAAAAACTACAAGTAAATGAGGAAATTAGTTTATAATGCTTTTCAGGGGCATATTCATATTGTCATTTAAACCATAAGAATATAACCTTGATAGGAGTCTTTGAAAAATTGATGACAGTAAAAATTATATGGTTAATAAAAACTAAAATTAAAAAATGATTAGAATATTAACCTATTAGTTCTGTGACCCGAAGCTGTCGCTAAGCTAGCCTTCCTATATTTTTTTAACCTTCACAATTGGTATACTTATATTTAGCTAATAGAAAAATCATATAAATCAAATATGTATTATATTGAGCCCAGAGC
>NW_012150341.1:0-345 GCF_000956105.1 Propithecus coquereli | reverse complement strand
TTCTCTGATTATTTTAAAGATTTCTGTTTGTTTTTGTTTTTCAACAGTTTTATTATTAATATATGTCTGCATGTGATACTTTTGTTTATCCTGCTTTGGTATTCTCTTTCATAATATATGTTTTGATGTGCTTTATCAGTTAAAAATATTCTTATTCATTCTCTTAATCTTTTCTCTTTTACTATTTTTAGGTCTTTGTGAATAGGTATCTCAGACCTTTCCCTTGCATCCTCCGTGTATAATGCATTTCAATTAGTTTTTTCTCCTTGCATCTACTGGATATTTTAAAAAATTATCTTCCAATGTATGATTAGCTCATAATGTTTGTCTATTCTCTTATTAAAT
>NW_012150340.1:3735-4275 GCF_000956105.1 Propithecus coquereli | reverse complement strand
ATTGTTATAATTGTTCTATTTTATTATTAGTTATTTTGTTAATCTCTTACTGTGCCTAATTTATAATTTAAACTTTATTCTAGGTATGTATGTATAGGAAAAAAACATAGTATGTAAATATGGTTTGGTACTACCCTGGCTTCAGGCATCCACTGGAGGTCTTGGAACATATCCCCTATAGGTAAGGGGGGACTACTGTACATTACAAAAATATTAAGGAACGACTTCAGGAAGAAGGGTAATGACAACAGATAAAAATATGGAACTACACAAAGGAACAGAGAGCACCAGAAATGGTAACTCCATGGGTAAATATAGAAGAATTATTTCTACTCGTGAAAATATCTTTAAATGCAATTGGCTGTCTAACAAAAATAATAACAATTGTAGGATTTATAACATATGTAAAAGTAAAATATATGACAACAACATAAAGGCCAGGAAAGGAGAATTTGAAGTAGTATTGTAAAGTTCTTATTTTACGCATAAAGTAGCATAATATCACTTGAAGGTAGGCTATGATAGATGTTTAATCTAGAT
>NW_012150340.1:318-1200 GCF_000956105.1 Propithecus coquereli | reverse complement strand
CTCATGAACACAGATGTGGAGATCCTCAACAAAATGCTTGCAAATTAAACCCAGCAATATATAAAAAAGGTAATATATCATAAGTAAGTGGGGATTATCCCAGAATGTGGCTTGGTTTAGCACTAGAAAATCAATCAGTGTAAATCACTATGTTAATAAACTAAAAAAGAAAAGCCATATGGTTATCTCAATAGATAGATTTTGGTTTGACAAAATCCGATCTCTATTCTTAATTTTTAAAATAAGTCTCATCAAACTAGCAATAGAAGAAAACTTCTTCAACATGATAAATGGCATTTATGGAATCCCACTGTTAACATTGTATTTTAGTGGTAAAGACCAAATGCTTTCCCCTTACGATCAGGAATAAGACAAGGATGAACATTTTCACCACTTTTATTTACCGTCGTACTGAAGGTTCTAGAAATATGCAATCAGGCACTTCACCAAAGAAGATAAATGGATGGTAAACAAACCATCCAAAAAAGATGGTTTACATTATTTTTTAAGTAAAATATATGACAACGGAGAATTTGAAGTAGTATTGTAAAGTTCTTATTTTACGCATAAAGTAGCATAATATCACTTGAAGGTAGGCTATGATAGATGTTTAATCTAGATTATAAAGCAATGACTAAAATAACAAAACAAAGAGGTATAATAAACCAACAAATGTGATAAAATGTAATTATAAGCAAAACAAAAAGAGGAACGAAGAACAAATGAGGCAAGTAAAAACCAAATAGGAATACGATAAACTTAAACCTAGCAGTATCAGTAATCACATTAAATTTAAATAATCTAACTACCCAAATTAAAAGGCAGAGAGTTCCAGATTGGATTTTTTAAAAAAGAACAACTATATGATGCCTAAAAGAAACA
>NW_012150340.1:0-268 GCF_000956105.1 Propithecus coquereli | reverse complement strand
ACATTTTCACCACTTTTATTTACCGTCGTACTGAAGGTTCTAGAAATATGCAATCAGGCACTTCACCAAAGAAGATAAATGGATGGTAAACAAACCATCCAAAAAAGATGGTTTACATTATTTTTTATTAAATGCAAATAAAAAGCACAATGATATCTACACACCTGTTAGAATGCCTAAAGTTTAAAAAGACTAATCATACCAAGTGTTGGCAATGTTGTAGAGAAACTGGAACACTCATACACTTCTTGTTGGAATGTAAAATGGT
>NW_012150339.1:19596-20032 GCF_000956105.1 Propithecus coquereli | reverse complement strand
TTCACATTCTGGTTTGGCGACTATCTGTGACCCTCCACATAAATTATTAAATTTCCCTCGGCCTTAGTTTCCCAAAGGGTGAAGATACATGGATTCATATTATTAATCGTGACAAACCACAGTGGTATTAATGAGGTAGAAAAAGTTTGAGCTTCGTAGTCGGGACAGTCTGGGTTCACATTCTGGTTTGGCCACTCTCTGTGACCCTCCACGTAAATTATTAAATTTCCCTCGGCCTTAGTTTCCCAAAGGGTGAAGTTACATGGATTAAATTAAATAAAGCACCTAGGATAATAACTTCTGTTATATAATAGGCACTCAATAAGAATACCTCTGCCTCTATCCCTCAATAACATTATATATATTCTTGCATTTATGTTTCAGCAACGATCATTCAACAAACAAATTTAACGAGTTCCTACTATATGCAAAGCCT
>NW_012150339.1:16100-16916 GCF_000956105.1 Propithecus coquereli | reverse complement strand
GGACAGAATTCAATCAGCCTTCCTTGGGTTAAGTTTCTGCTGCTTACCCAGAGCAAAGCAAATGATTAGCAGTTCCATGAAACTCTTCAGTGGGAGAGCAGAAAAAGTCATAGACTTTTTTAGTTAAAGATATTAGAAATATTCTGTTACCTAATGTGGTAGGCAGAATAATGCCCTTCCCAAAGATGTCCAAGTTCTAATTCCTACAATTTGTGATATGTTACCTTGCATGACAAAGGGAAATGAAGCTTCCCAGTTAGCTGACCTTAAGATAGGGAGATTATCCTGAAATGTCCCTGTGGGCCCTGTGTAATCACTACAGCCCTAAAAAAAAAAAGTGGATGAGAAAGGCAGAAGAGGAGGTCAGAGTGAGGAGATGTGAGAACTTGACACCATTGCTGGCTTCGAAGGTAGAGGATGGGGGCAAGAGCCACTGACTGTGGGCAGCCTCTAGAAGCTGGAAAGAGCAAAGAAATCAATTCTCTCCTAGAGTCTCCAGACAGGAAGGCAGCCCTGCTAACACCTTGATTTTAGCTCAGTGAGACTTGTGTCAGACTCTGACCTACTGAACTCTAACATAGGTTTGTGTTGCTTTAAGCCACTAAGTTTACAGTAATTTGTTACAACAGCAATAGAAAACTAATACACGCCACCCCATTTTAAAAATAGAGTGAACAGGAAGTTAGGTTAAGTGATTTGCTAAATTGTCTGAGACAATCCAGGATGGGAACCCAAGCTATAGGTTCCCAAGCCAGTGTTCATTGAACTTCACACAGTTGTTAGAAATTCTTATCACTAAAATTCATGATTATTTGG
>NW_012150339.1:11744-12429 GCF_000956105.1 Propithecus coquereli | reverse complement strand
TCTTACTTTGGGCCATGTACACTGCAAGGGACTCTCATCAATTGATTTAATGCTAAATAATGATCTGCACTGTACCCCCTCCCATTTCCAGATAATACATAGTTCCGGATCTTTAGATTTCTTTTTTTGTAATTGTATTAGCTTTGTAATTAGTGTCTCTAACCCCTGTCTCCTATCTTTCTCCCATCGTTTGTATTAAATATTCATAAATTGTGAAGTGGAACGTACCTCACAAAGAGTATATAAAGTGTACAAATTCGATAGTAATAATAATAAACCAAAATCCGTGTACCCATATCCAGGCCAGAAACTGAATATTATCATACCTCAGATGCATTTTATGTTACCCCACCCAATTCATTGTCTCCACCCAAAGATAAACAATATCTTGATTTAATTAATCATTCTCTTGCTTTCCTTTGTAGTTGTTGTGGGTTTGTTTTTTGGGGTTTTGTTGTTGTTTTCCTATTTAAGCATATAGCTCTAAAAAACATACTCTTCTGTTTTGCCTGTTTTTGAAATTTATGAGAATTTGTAAGAATTCTGTAATCTTCTTCTTTCCATCAACATTGTTTTTCAGGTATAGTCATGTCAATGTATGGTACTGTAGTTCATTTTACATGTCTATAATATTTTGAGAATATACTGTTGTATTAATATGAATATATTATAACTTATGTATCTA
>NW_012150339.1:0-409 GCF_000956105.1 Propithecus coquereli | reverse complement strand
AAGCCTAGAAGCTTCTTATAGAAATGCTGTAAGAAAACATAAGTAATATTTTTGTAATGATGGAGTAGAAAAAATTTCCAAATATAACACAGAGTTGCAAAACTGAAAACCATAAAATAAAAGAATATATATATATGCATATATATGTGTGTGTGCATGTGTATAATTCTTTTAACAAAAGTTTTAAAAGCTTATGTGGCAAAGTGAAAAAAAAAAAAAAAGGAAAAAGAAAAACCAGCAAAAAATTACAATGGCTTTGTCAAAGATTTAATATCATTTAAATATAAAGAACACTTACAAATCAGTAAGTAAGATGAAAATCAGCAAAGGAAATTAGCAATCAACACAAGAATGGCCAAAAAATGTACAAAAAGAAATTCATATTTACACAGGCAAAATAAAATAATAA
>NW_012150338.1:9489-10963 GCF_000956105.1 Propithecus coquereli | reverse complement strand
ATATATATATATACACACACACACACACACACACACACACACACATATAAAATAATAATTATATTGCCATGAAGGAAAAATAAATAGTCCTATAAGAATATACAAATAAGGTGGTTGTAGCCATCCTTGAAGAGGCTACAATGATTTCCTGATAAATTCATATTCAAACTTAATCACATGTATTAGTTTATCAGATAAACTATGTAGAGCTATTCATTCCATCCTAGCCTAAAGTCTAGAAGGAAACAAGATAAACTACAAATGAATCAGCTTATACACAAATTAAGCTGGTTAATGAAATTAAAACTGACTGCTTAACTACATGAAGAGGAAAGAAAATCAACAGGGAGCCACCCCCAGAGGGAGTGGTCACTGCTTTTCTTCCCTTGTAGGGATGAACTGGCTTGTCTGCAAGAAACACAGCCTCAGTGCGTTAGGCAGACACTGAAATACATATTTAACATTGAGCTCAGTCACGTGTGATGGAAATTACTTCAGAATGATCCATACTGTTTCTCATTGCACTACTGTGATTTTTGATGATTTGCATTTTTTGCTATAGAAGCCTAATACGGACTTTAAAACAAGCTGCCAGTCTCTTTAGAACTAATGGTAAGATACTACTAAAAGGGCAGTCACCCTGCTGGTTACAGGATGAAAGAGAAAAGCATGCATGGGTAAGCGTGAGAAAAGAATGGAAGGAAATTCAGGTGTCCTGCCAAGAAACTAGTGGCCCTGCCTGACAAATGAGATCACAACATTCATTTCTTGCACCATTTCCTACTCAGTGCTGGATGGGTCACCAGGAACCAGGATGGAACCAACTCATCAATTACACTGAAGGGACACGTTTGTCAAAGGAAACTTTCCTGCAACAACTCCACAGGACTTCCTTTAAAGCCATCCTTCTCTTACAGAATTCTAAGTAAATTATTTTTTTCATAAATAAGCTACTATTTTTATGTAAACTACTTCTAAGTAAATTATTAAGAAGGAAAGAAAGGCTTTTTACCCCTCCAGAATATATTTCTTCAAAGACAAAGTGCAGATATCCAGTTCAGAATTAAACTTGGAATAAAGAAACATATGCACTCTCATTAACTTGTTCAAAAATGTTTGATAATTCAGGATTCACATTAGTCATGTCTAAAAGTAAATGCCTGGATCTTACCTATCACAGAAATAGTAGTAATGGAGCTATCACTATTTAGATGTCACTCTTTAAACTACCCAAGTAGTTTATGGTCCACATAATATTAATATAGTAAAACTAACCAAGTTGAACATTATAAAAGTCCTAAATTAGAGTGCGTTTCCTCCTGATATAAAACTGTCTACGTGGGGAGAAAAGTAAGTGACAAGATTATGGTAATTCAATATTTAAGAAACATAAGATAAAAGAAATATGAAAGAAAACACACAAAAAAGTCTTACAATTCTGCTTCTATTCGAAAAATGTCTTGAAATTCAGCAG
>NW_012150338.1:880-2093 GCF_000956105.1 Propithecus coquereli | reverse complement strand
AAGTAGAGTTGAAGATATAGCATGTTTATCCTCCCTGTGAACCATACCTTGAGAAACTCTGCTGCAGAGGTTTATCAAATCAGTAAATCACAAATGTTTTCATATCCCATTTAAAACACCCTGCCCACCTGAGAACCAGGCTGCAGAATGTGGTCTACACTCCTTAGCCTGCCATGCCTGTCCTGCTAAACCAGCCTGTGATCTACCCCCGTACCTGAGCGGAGTGTCTCCTGAAATGTATGTTATTTATTGTACTAAGACCTCATTTTCTGTCTTTCGTTTCTTATTTTGGCAAATAATTTCGAAGAGGAAGGTTAAATAAAACACATTGTAAACAAATAATGCCACAAAGTAAACAAATAAGTAAATGAATAAATAAGTATAGTTTTAAAATAAAGGACTACCTTAACATTTTTACAGCTAGAACTAGTGAAAGAAATACAAGGTAAAGGGGTGCAAGCTGTTAACAAAGAGTGAACATTCTGCAACCTTGTGAAGGTCAATATAAACGTAAGTGCAAAGAAAGAGAATAAAGAGAAAGTAAGGCAGGCAGAACAACTCTGGCTGGAGGCACATCATCACCTCATAGGCTTAAAATATAACACAGGTGCCAGTTCTGATGCTGGGAATGGATCCATTAATACTTGCAAACTAAAAACTTCAAAGACCCCACTGAATGTTGATTTGTTTCCAAGATGTATGGCTCCACTGATAAATTAAGCATGCCATTACCTCCAGACAGCTACACTAACTCTACCCTAGCTCACCATGGTCCCTTCTCCCTTGCCAAAATAAATATCACGAATCTTCTAAGATACAGGTAATAAAGCTTCATGATTCAAAGTTTCTCAAAGTATATACTAGAAGCCACTTGAATCATAATCATTCATGATTTCCATTTTAAAAAAGGTTTTAGACCCCAGGCCAGGAGGTTTTCAATCAGAATAGTTAGAAGTAGGCCTGGATATCTACATTTTAATCAATATAGAGATGATATTATGCATATTAAATTTTTTAGAACTTCTGTTAGAATTCTGCATTTTTTTCTCTATCGCTTTTAAGTGGCACGCTCTCTGAAATAAAATATATGGATTTAAAAATATGGAGTTTGATTGTTTGAAATGATATGTTTTAAATTTCACAATATAAAGGGCTTTATATAAAATGCACACTTATGGCAATGAAAAGGTGTCATTCATCATATTGCAAAAAG
>NW_012150338.1:429-830 GCF_000956105.1 Propithecus coquereli | reverse complement strand
AAAATCATCTAGCCAATTCCTAAAGGACAGAAAGTATATTTCTAAGAAATATTCTCAGCTTAACACACATATTTTATTTATAATCTACTAATTTATGTCCATATCTATTTACAAAACAGGAAAAATATATTTAGTTGCTTAAAATAAAAGATAGATGAGACATTAAACTTTTCAGTTAATATCCCCAACAAACACTGAGATCACAAAGGATTCCTTTCCAAAAAACACCCCATGTCCAAATCTACAACACCAGAGGCCAATAGAAAGTGATTCTAGAAAGAGTCAATAAGACAATAAAAAACTTAAAAAACGCCTGAAAGAAAATACTACACTGTACATTTTCACTCCTAAATGGAAATTATATTCCCTTCCTCATCTGACTAGGAAGGTCATACCTTAGG
>NW_012150338.1:0-379 GCF_000956105.1 Propithecus coquereli | reverse complement strand
TAAAGGACAGAAAGTATATTTCTAAGAAATATTCTCAGCTTAACACACATATTTTATTTATAATCTACTAATTTACGTCCATATCTATTTACAAAACAGGAAAAATATATATTTGCTTAAAATAAAAGATAGATGAGACATTAAACTTTGCAGTTAATATCCCCACCAAACACTGAGATCACAAAGGATTCTTTTCCAAAAAACACCCCATGTCCAAATCTACAACACCAGAGGCCAATAGAAAGTGATTCTAGAAAGAGTCAATAAGACAATAAAAAACTTAGAAAACGCCTGAAAGAAAATACTACACTGTACATTTTCACTCCTAAATGGAAATTATATTCCCTTCCTCATCTGACTAGGAAGGTCATACCTTAGG
>NW_012150337.1:16018-17459 GCF_000956105.1 Propithecus coquereli | reverse complement strand
TACATATATAAAATGAACATATATTTCAATAAATAAATATAAATTTCTGAATGAAGAATAAATGTGGATTGGTATTTCTTTTTTAACAGCTTTGGTCTTTCCAAATCAACTTTTGTGCAATTAGAACTGTGAATTATAGCTCTGACTCGAGCCGTGCAAAGGTAATTTATGTAACCAAAGCGTTTATACCCCCATGATACTCTGAAATTAAAAAAATACCTAAAAATTTAAAAAAAGAACAGAATTATTCTTAGCACAAACATCTGTTTCTCAGAATATAATTGTATAATGGTTACACGCATTACAGTGTAATGGAAAGAATATAACGTTTATGGTTGGCTGTTTAAGCATCTGACTCTAGGCAAGAGCTTCTAGATCTCGATTTCATCTGTAAATTAGAAAAATAATGTCTGCGTAGCTTAAAAAGTACTCAGTTATATTATCTGCAACTTTTGTGTTATGGAAACTAATTTTAAAATCCTACTTTGAAAAGTATTTATTTAAAAACTCTGTTCTGTAGTTAAGTTCATGCCAGGACGAACTCTGAAGATTAAGACCAGCAGCATCCAATACGGGGGCCACATGTGGCTAGTGAGAACTTGAAATGCGGCCGGTTTAAACTGCCATGTGCTGTAAATGAAAATACAGAGGATTTCAAAGACTTAGTATGAAAAAGAGAATTTTTAAATCTCATTAATGTTGTATGAATATATTGATTACATGTTGAAATAGTATTTTAATACATTTAGTTGAATAAACTATATTACTGAAATTAATTTCACCACTTTCATTTTACTTTTTTCCATGTGGCTACAAGAAAATTTTAGATTACATGTTGAAATAGTATTTTAATACATTTAGTTGAATAAACTATATTACTGAAATTAATTTCACCACTTTCATTTTACTTTTCTCAATGTGGCTACAAGAAAATTTTAAATTACATATGTGGCTCACATTCTACTTCTACTGGACAGGACTGACTGAGGCCATTAAGATCCCTTCCAGCTCTAAAATTCTATAATCTATGAATTCTCTTGCTGTAATAATTGCTGGAAGAGGCAATCCATCATGGCCCCTGAGCATTCCTGCACATTCTTGCTAGGTGTTTCAAAAATTAAAGGCCCTTTACCTAAGACATTTCTCAGGGTTGTATTTGCAGTAAGCAACTATGAGGGACTGAAGTAACATCTCCCTGCACCAGGCAAAGAGCAGGCTTGTTACCAATCACTATAAAAGCGACAGATTCCAATCTAGGCCACCTGCATTCCTCCTGTGGGACAAAGGAAGCCAGTGAGAAGTCAACTTCTACCTACTGTGTTTGCCATGAGTAATAAAGATCTTTGTCTTTGTCCCAGAAGTCTCTTGTCTTCCACCAGCATCCAAGAAACTTTAACAGGCAGCTTATTAGCTTTTAAGGACAATAAAATTCCAGACCCCT
>NW_012150337.1:15658-15968 GCF_000956105.1 Propithecus coquereli | reverse complement strand
AATCACAAATAATACAGTACTTCATAGTTAATCAGATGCAAACTAAAACACAATTTTTTAGAATTATTTGTTTTTCCATAAAGATGAAATCAAAATGGAAACAAACATTTTTAAAAGAAAGAAATGTGTCAGGGTGGCATGAGGGCAGATAGTGCTAGAAACAAATTACCTTTAGAGCAAAACCACTTTGGCTTAAGTCTCAAGCAATTTTTGATTTTGTCCTAGATTAATACTATGACTATGATCACTGAAGTAGAAAAAAAGAAAGTCAAGGGCAAATGCAAATAAGAAAATGCAATGCCATTGCTAA
>NW_012150337.1:9548-10518 GCF_000956105.1 Propithecus coquereli | reverse complement strand
AAGTAAAAAATTCCTTTGAAATCCTGTGTTATCTTCAACATTTACTTTCCATTCTACTTTAAAAATCTGGAAATTAAGGAAGGACTACAGAGGATGCTTACTGAAGTAATGACTAAAAGTTCCAATATCAGAGCTGCCCAGTAGCCACCAGCCACAAGAATCTATTGAGCACTTCAAATGTGGCTAGCATGACTGAGAAACTAAATTTTTGTTTTATTTAATTTTAATTACCTTAAATTTAAATAGCCATATGTGGCTAGTGGCTACCATATTGAACAGGGCAGGGTTAGACCTCTGAGGTACTGAGGTAGACAAAAGGCATTCCTCATCTCCTACTGTCTTTTTCCCAAACCTCCAGCTCCCTTTCAAACTTGCCAACTGTCCCTGATCCCAGATAAGTATGGTTAGCTGCTAGTAGGGAAGTGAGCCATTTTTCTTAGCCTCTGGAATTGGGATAAAGTTTTAAGAAGTGTCAGAATCCCTCAACATTTACTGAACACCCATGAATGATGGGCAAGGAAGGAAAAAATGAAAAATCTAAATCTAGGTTTCCTTCCTTGAAGAACTCATGAGTTTAGCAGGGTAGATAAATCCCATAACCAATTGCAATAAAATTTGTAAGTGTTCTTTAAAAAAAAGCAATGAAGAAAGAAAGGGTGACTGTTTGGGGGTACCTGGGATGAGTTAGGAAAAGTTTTACAAAGATGATAGTCAATTGTTTCTTAATGGGCAAAGCAAGAGTTTAAAACATAATAGAAGGGAAGAGGCTAAGGAAGTAGGATTCCACAATCCAAGTCAACTCATTAGAGTACAAGATCACTGAACCTAGAATCAAATACATGTGATGATCTGAGTCAGTGTTCTGTATGAAAATAAAAATTACTATTGTAATCATATTATTATTAGCATTCCAGGCAGAAGAAATAAGCATGTCCAAAGGCATGGGACTGTTAAAGAAAAGATATTTATA
>NW_012150337.1:0-348 GCF_000956105.1 Propithecus coquereli | reverse complement strand
CAATTCAGTGAACAAGGGAATTTGTTTCTAGAAATAACGGATTTCTAGAAAATGTGGATTTTAGGAGGAAGGAGGGAGGGAGAAAAGGAAGACTACGGTTATAATTATTGGAAGGAGTGTTATAGAATCTGAACACAAAAATATCCATCAGTGATGAAACCTTCTTGAGTGGGAGATACCACTCAAGGTCTCCTTGTTCCCAATCCTTTCTTTCTTCAGATTCTATGCCCTGCCCCTTCAGGTTTTGGACACTTTTTTTGATTTTCTATGTCCTCCTCGTTCCTCAACCATATCAGGGTAGCAGTCAAAAGTACAGGCTCTACAGTCAAACTTCAATAATAGTTGCGT
>NW_012150336.1:11055-11682 GCF_000956105.1 Propithecus coquereli | reverse complement strand
GAGGTAGGGCCTAATGGGAAGTGTTTGGGTCTTGGGAGCACTTGCCTCATGAATGGATTAATGAGATTATCATGGGAATTGCTCTGATAATAATACTATTGCATTGCTTGAGTTCCTTATATATTCTAGATATTAACCCCTTATCAGATGTATGATTTCAAAGTTTTTTCTCCCATTCTATAAGTTGTCTCTTCACTCTGTTGCTTGTTTCCTTTGCTATGCAGAACCTTTTTAGTTTGATGCAATTCTATTTACTGATTTTTGCTTTTGTTGCCTATGCTTTTGGCTTCATATCCAAAAAATCATTTCCTAGAAGACCAATGTCATGGAGCTTTTCCCCTATGTTTTCTTCTAGCAATTGTACAGTTTCAGTTCTTACATTTAATTATTTAATTAATTTTGAGTCGCTTTTTATATATAAGAGTCCAATTTAGTTCTTCGGCATATGGATATCCAGTTGGTCTAACACCATTTGTTGAAGAGATTGTCCTTTCTTTTTTCTATTTCTGTTAAAACATCACTGGAAAGGCCAGGCACGGTGGCTCACGCCTGTAATCCTAGCACTCTGGGAGGCCAAGGCGGGCGGATCGTTCTGAGCTCAGGAGTTCGAGACCAGCCTGAGCAAGA
>NW_012150336.1:7532-9215 GCF_000956105.1 Propithecus coquereli | reverse complement strand
TATAATTTATCTTAATAAATGTTTAATGGGCACTTGAGAAAAATGCTATTGTTACATAGTGCTACGGTTTGAATGTCTTCCCCAAAGTTCACATATTGGAAACTTGATCTCCAGTGTGGTAGTGTTTAGAGGTAGGGCCTAATGGGAAGTGTTTGGGTCTTGGGAGCACTTGCCTCATGAATGGATTAATGAGATTATCATGGGAATTGCTCTGATATAGAGGAAGTGGGTTTGCACCCTCTTGCTCATTTTTCTTTCTCTCTCTTACTCTCTCTCTTGCCTTCTGCCTTTCACCATGGGATGATGCGGAAAGAAGGCCCTGGCCAGATGCTGGCCACTCCACCTCAAACTTCCAAGCCTCCAGAACCATGAGGTAATATATTTCTGTTCATTATAAATTACGCTTCTATGGCATTCTGTTATAGCAGCACAAAACAAACTAAGACAGGAGAGATGTTTAACAAATGTCAATTAGGTCAAGTTATTTGACAGTGTTGCTCAAGTCTTCTATATCATTCTGTATCATATGTTAATGTATTACTAATTTTCTGTATATTCTACTAATTATTGAGAGTGAGGTGTTGAAATCTCTGTACCTACAGATTTGTTGATTTCTCTTTGAAGTGTTAAAAGTTTTTATTAAATGCGTTTTGAAATATTTCTGTTAGGTGCATTATTATGTCATCTTGATAAATTCATCATTTTATCAGTATACAATTACTTTCTTTATTCCTGGTAACATTCTTTGCTTGGAAATACACTCTGTATGTTGGCTTCAAAAAAATTGTGACTTTGTTGGTTAAATGGCTTTCTTTTGTTGTTGTATGCGTGAAAATGATGCACTTTTCAGCTTTTTTCATCTTTTTGGAAGCCAAGGTCCCAAGGACAGTTTTTAAAAGCATTAAGGTGTTACAAATCATTACTGAAATTCTTCTAGTCAAACACTGTTTTTGCTTATTTCCATTCTCTTTTTGCTTCCCAGATATCCCCTCTTTATCTGTTTAATCTTAATCATAATTTTCACTTTTTTTGAATCAAATAAAGATCCTGGTTTTGTCTGATCTGTAGACTGTTTTCCAAGTGGAACCCCCTTCGATGCCCCTGATTTGCAGTGGGTTTTCTGCACATTAGTGTTTACCAGCACATTATAGGATTGAGTAAAACTACAGTTTGATTATAATATTTACTACAATGTTTGATTTCACTAATCTTTTTTCTGATTAACAAAGATTTAGGATCTCTGAATTCCATATTAAAGTCTTAACTCCTCTGAAAGAATTCTAGACTTCGAAAAGGATTTCTAACATGTGTAGAATGCTCAAAAACTAATCTCTGTGAAAGGATCTGAAAAAACATTTTTGTACCAGTGTTACCTCTACTGAAAAATTAATTATGCTACAAATCAACTTTAAAAACAAGAACTTTCAAAAATATCATACCTTAAATTTATGGAGAAACCACCACCAAAAGGAGTCATGCAAAAGAGCAATGGAGGCTTCTGAGAGAAAATGAGTCTTCCAAATTTTAAAAACTCTTTCCTATGGAAAAAAGACATATTAGATCAAATTAAAATATATTACAAACTATGTTAATGTAAATAAGCTTTATAAAGAGTATGCATTCAATGGTTATAGATGAATATTGTCCAACAGAAATTTAACATGTGCCACTATTTATTAATAA
>NW_012150336.1:2497-3618 GCF_000956105.1 Propithecus coquereli | reverse complement strand
AAGGGACTAATATCCAAAATATACAAGGAACTCAAGCAACTCAACAGCAAAAAAAAAAAAAAAAAGAAGAGAAAAGAAAAGAAAGTGGGCAAAGGACATGAACAGACATCATTTCTCAAAAGAAGATATACAAATAGCCAATAGGTGTAAGAAAAAAATCCTCAAAATCACTAATTATCAGGGAAATGCAAATCAAAATCAAAATGAGATATCACCTTATACCAGTAAAATGGTTATTACTAAAAAGACAAAAAAATAACAAACGCTGGCAAGGATGCTGAGAAAAGGGAACCCTTAAACATCATTGGTTGGAATGTAAATTAGTACATCCATTTTGGAAAACAGTATGGAGGTTTCTCAAAAAATCTAAAAATAGAATGACCATATGATCCAGCAATCCCACTACTGGGTATCTCTCTAAAGGAAAGAAAATCAGTATATAAAAGAGATAACTGCACCCCTATGTTTATTGCAGCACTATTTACAATAGCCAAGATATGGAATTAACTGATGAATGAGTAATGAAAATGTTGTATATATACACAATGGATTACTACTAAATCATTAAAGAGAACAAAATCCTGTCATTTGCAGCAACATAGATAGAACTAGAGGTCATCATATTAAGGGAAATAAGCCAGGCACAGAAAGACAAATATAATATGTTCTCACTCATGTGGGAGTTAAAAAATGATCTAATGGAGGTAGAGAGTAGAACGATGGTTATCAGAGGATAGGGAGGGTATGGGAGGTATGAAGAGGGTTATTGGGTACAAACATACAGTTAGATAGAAGGAATAAGTTCTAGTGTTTGAATATACAGTAGGATGACTATGGTTAACAACAATTTATTGTGTATTTCAAAATAGCTAGTAGAGTATATTTGAAATGTTCCCCAAATAAAGATATGATAAATGTTTGAGGTGATGGATACCCTAAATATCCTTAATTTGATCATTACACATTATATGCATGTATCAAAATATCATATGTACCCCCAAAATATGTACAATTATCAATAAAAAGGATAGAGTCAAATTTAGAAAAATGTTCACATTAATCTCAAAGTCCTGGCTTTATTCTACAGGAAGAAAAGAAACACTCAAAGTTGTTTAGATGCA
>NW_012150336.1:0-512 GCF_000956105.1 Propithecus coquereli | reverse complement strand
AAATTAGAGAAAATTTTAAATACTTTAAAGAAATTATATTGGAAACTATTCAGTGAGATCAACTAGCTATTTTAATGAGTATATGCTAAACACATACTTTTAGTTCAATAAATAACTGGAATTGGTACTGACTGATCAACACTAGGTTGATCACATGGCAGAAATACTCTCTAGGGATTAGGGGGATGGGGGGCAACGATCACAAACTATTGTTACAAATATGCCACCTTTCTAGAAAACAATTTGGCAATGCATATCAAAACACTTAGAGTGTCACATTTCCTTTCCCAGGTGGTTTGAATTCTGGAAATTTAAGAAAATAATCATGGATAAGCACAATTTTCGATCCAAATATATTCTCAGCAGCTTTGTATATAATAGTGAATAATGAAAACTAACTTAGGTGTCCAAGAAAAGGGTTATTACATTAGTTTATTTATGAAATATATTTTAAAAGATGTAGAAGGATATTTATTGATGGAAATTTTATAATACATTTAATAAACTAGAAA
>NW_012150335.1:17507-17926 GCF_000956105.1 Propithecus coquereli | reverse complement strand
TCTTGGTGTTGCTACCAGGGAAACACATCAGTATAAACAGTCAATGCTCTAATGTGAGGATGGTTTGTCCTAAAGTTGGGGAATGCCATTTCCCTTCTTAAAATCCTCAATGTCTTACTGTTGCTATGGGACTGTCATTGCATTTAGAATAAAATGTTTTTAAAAGAAAAAATTTTACAAATCTTAAACATGGTCTACAAAGCCCAGGGGAATCAGGCTTCTGCCATCCTCTCCAATGTCATGTTGTACCACCCTTGTTTTTTAAGTGCTAAAATAATGAGCCTTCGTTGAGTGTCTTCAACGCTTGAAGATCTGTTATACACTATTCCCATTAACGAGAATGCTCTTTTCCCGAGCTTTGCATCTGCCTCATCTTCAGCTTAACTATGATTTCTCAAGGACGCAATTCTTTACCCTCC
>NW_012150335.1:14886-15247 GCF_000956105.1 Propithecus coquereli | reverse complement strand
TTGAGGTCTTCTTCATAAATTCTTTGTGTAGGCCAGTATCTAGAAGTTTTTTACAACCCTTTCTTCTAGAATTCTTGTGGTTTCATGCCTTACATTTAAGTCCTTTATCCATCTTGAATTAATTTTTGTGAGTGGTGAGAGATATGGATCATCTTTTGCATGTGGCTATCCACTTTTTCCAGCACCCTTTGTTGAATAGGAATTCTCTTCTCCAGTATATATTGTTGTCTGTTTTGTCAAAGATCACTTGGCTGTGTGGATGGTTTTATTTCTAGGTTTTCTGTCCTGCTTCATTGATCTCTGTCTCCATTTTTGTCCCAATATCACGTTGTTTTAGTTACTGTAGCCTTGTAGTATTGTT
>NW_012150335.1:11600-12535 GCF_000956105.1 Propithecus coquereli | reverse complement strand
AAAGCTACTATTTATAAACATGGCAATGGTCATATTTCATGATAGGACTATGAAAGAGCCATGTTCTAAAGGTTCCTAAAAAGACAAAACTAAGACTAATGAGAGGATGCCTTTTTCAAACTCAATTGGCTTAAGAATTACAAAGTTATCCTCAAAAACTGGAGCTGTAATACCCAAAATTCTGAAGTGTAAAAATGCTTTGGTGATGGAGGAATTGATATTGAAAAGGTTTGTGGTTTGATTCAAGCCTCCAGTTAAGAATAAAAATAACACAACCTTATAGGCTTGAGATACCTTGATTTTAAGAAGCAGGCATGTCAGTTCTTCCCTGTGCTTGTAATCTAACTGGAAACTTCAAATAACTTTAAAGTGTAAGTAGGGTTTCCAAGTTATTTTTCATTGCATATTTTAAAATGAGATTTATTTATGTACTTGTTTAATATCTCAGAGGAAAACTGATACATTTTAACAATACCATTGCTGTTGAGGCATTTCCAACTTAGACAAGATTAGGGAATACCAAAAATGTCAAAGGAGATGTATTATTTAATTGTATAGATAATTACTTAATGCAGCCAAACAAATCTGAAAATATACTTTGGGCCAGACATGTATCTTAAATGATACAGCAAAAATTAGAAGAAGGGAGTGGGGACAATTATCAGGTTTTTTTGTTATGATTAGCATTTTTAAAGGAATATTTCTACCAGAGTAAACTATAGTGCTAATTTGAATTACAAGATATTACTACAACTTGAGAAGTGTAACACCGTATTCACATTGGGATAGTGATTTTTATGTCTTTTAATGCTCCAAAGTGACTCATTTTCTAAAGCCTAGTGGACGTTAGCATTCATTCTAGGTGTCAATTGATTAACCCTAAGAATATTAAAAGACTGTTCATATTTGCATATGACAATTGTTCATGTAGGAAA
>NW_012150335.1:0-300 GCF_000956105.1 Propithecus coquereli | reverse complement strand
CTTATTCTACGGAGCCTGTATAACCTTGATACCAAAGTTGAGGAAAGGAAACAACAAAAAAAGAAAACTTTTTCGTGAGAAGTAAGCCATACTTCTTATAATTGTTCACTTCTATGTAATGTTCTTATTTCTCTGGCTGTCTCCAGGACTTTCTCGTAATCTTTGGTTTTGAGCACTTTGATGAAAATGTACCTAGATATGTTTTTGTTTTTATTCCTTGTGTTTGGGGTTCTCTGATCTTCTGGCACTTGTGGCTCTGTTGTTGGTCAATAGATGTAAAAACCTATTTTGGCTATTACA
>NW_012150334.1:2600-5633 GCF_000956105.1 Propithecus coquereli | reverse complement strand
GTCTGCAAGACAAAAGCAACAACTAACATACAAAGGAAATCCATCAGGCTAACAGCAGGCATCTCAGGAAAGATCTTACAAGCCAGACAGTATTACAGTCCCATTTTTAATCTTCTTAAACAGAATAACTGCCAGCTAAGAATTTTCTATTCTGCAAAACTGATTTTCATAAATGAAGAAGAAATAAGTCTTTTCCAGACAAGCAACTACTAAAGGAATTTTTCACCACTAGACCTACACTGTAGGAAATGATCAAAAGGAAATGCTCTATACATGGAACAGAACAATCAATAAATATCAGTGTAAAAACACCCAAAAGTTAAAGCTCACAGCTCTTATAAAACAGTAGCACAAGAGAAAAAACAAAACAATAAAGTATCATTCAACATGATGAACAGAACAGTATCTCACAATATCAATATTAAACTTGAACATAAATGGACTTAATATTCCACCTAAAAGATATAGATTGGGTGAATGGATGAAAAAACACAACTCGAGCATATGTTATCTCTAAGAAATCCATCTAAATTGCAAAAACTCTCATAGACTCAAGGTAAAGGAATGGAAAAAATTATTCCACCAAAATGGAAACCAACAGCATGCAAGAATAGCTCTTCTCCTTTCTGATAAGATAGACTTTCAATCAACAATGGTCAAAAATGACAAAGGAAGTGATTATATAATAAGAAATGGAGTAATTCTGCAAGAAGATATAACAATCCTAAATATATATGCACCTAACACTGGAGCTCAAGGATTCATAAAATAAATGCTACTAAATCTAAGCAAAGAAATAAACAACAGCATCATAATAGCTGGGGACTTTAGCACTCCTCTGACAGAAAAGGACAGATCGCTGAGGAAGAAAATCAACAAAGAAAGGCCGGACTTAATTAAGAATCTAGAACAGATGGAGCTAACAGACATTTACAGAACATTTTATTCAAAAACTATAGAATGTACAATCTTCTACTCAGCTCATTAGACATATTCCAGGATAAAGCATATGCTAGGCTGCAAAACAAGTCTCAGCAAATACAGAAAAATCAAAATCACAACATGTATCTTCTTAGACCACAATCAAATAAAATTAGAAATCAACACCAAGAGGAGCTCTCAAATCTACCCAAAGTCATGGAAATCAGACAACATGCTGCTGAATGACCCTTGGGTCAAAGACTAAATTAGAAAGGAAATCAAATGATTTTGACTTTTAATGACAAGGAGGACAGAAACTGCGAAAATCTCTGGAAAACAGCAATAGTAGCTTTATAGGCTTACATCAAGAAGAAAGAAAGAACACAAATTAACAACCTAATGTCCCACCTCAAGGAACTAGAAAAAGAAGAACAAACCAAATCTGAAGCTAGCAGAAGAAAAGAAATAACAAAGATCTCAGTGGAACTAAATAAAATAGAAATCAAAAAATATAAAGAATCAATGAAACAAAAGGTTGATTCTTTGAAAAGATAAACATAGTTGATAGACCACTAGCAAAATTAACCAGAAATAGAAAAGATTCTAATAATCTCAATTAGAAATGATAAAGGAGATTTTACAACTGATACCACAGAAATATGAAATACCATCCCCAACTACTGTGAAAACATCTGTGCACACAAACTAGAAAACCTAGAGGAAATGGATAAATTTTTGGAAATACACAAGCTCCCAGAAAGAAATAGAAATCCTGAACAGACTACTAACAAGAGTAATAAATCTCCCAACAAAAAAAGCCCTGGAGCAGATGTATTAACAGCCAAATTCTATCAGACCTGCAAACAATGACTGGCCCCCCTTCTCCTGAAACCGTTCCATAACATCAAGAAGGAGGGAAACATCCCTAACTCATTCTATGAGGTCAGTATCACCTTGATACCCAAGCCAGGAAAGGACACAAGAAAAGGAAAACTAAAGACCAATATCCCTTATCAATATAGAAGCAAAAATCATAAATACTAGCAAACCAAATTCAACAGCACATCAAAAAGATAATCCACCATGACCAAGTGGTCTTCATGCCAGTGATACAAGGATGGTTCAATATACACAAATCAGTAAATGTGATTCACCACGTTAGCTGGAAAGCTCTAACTGAAGTCTCCTGTGATTTAAGTCAGGCTGTTGGTCAGGGCTGGAGTTTTGTCTGAAGGCCATCTTGGGAAAGATCAAATTCCAAGCTCACTCATGTGGTTCATGGCAGGATATATTTCCTCATGGTATGTTGGACAAAAAGCTTCAATTTTTACGTGGCTGTTGTCTGGAGCCTTTCTCAGTTTCTTGTAATGGGGGACTTTTCATAGAGTACCTCATAGTATGACAATTAGCTTCTCTCAGAATGAGTGAGCCAGAGAGTGAGAGGGAGCGCCTTAGACGGAAATCAACAGTCTGTTTTGTAACCTAATCTTGCAAGTAACATCTTATCACGTATGCAGTACTCTGTAAGTTAGTAGCATATAAGAGTCCAGGTCACACTCAAGGAAAATACCTTACCAAGGAACCAATACTAGGAAGTAGAGATATTTGGGAGCCATTTTAGGTACTGCTTATCCCAGACGCTCTTGATATATCATTTTCAACCATTTAGGATTAGCTGGCCATATCCATTTACTTATAAGATTTGTGATCTGTGGAATAGGATCTGAATATTTTGGCAAGCCATTTGCCTATCCATTACCAATAGATAATGGGGAAAATGTTGGTCTCTATATTATCTTCTATAGTACACAGGCCCATGAAGGGTGGATTAGGAGACCATGCCCTTGCTAGCAGTGGTGTATCCAATTCAAAAAATAAATGCATTTGAAAAGATCATTTCTGTAAACTATTCAAAGAAAGGGTTTGTAAAATTTAGAGGTCATTAGATAATTTTTTTTTCACAATTTATCTTGATTTACTACACACAAAGAGATAATTTACCACTTAATTTTACACTTAATTTTAAAGTAAATGTATCAAGCACTTACCCAGATCAGGAGCTATTGACTAGTAGGCAAGAAGAAAAAATTGCTGAGGTTTCAGGATATCAAA
>NW_012150334.1:2177-2550 GCF_000956105.1 Propithecus coquereli | reverse complement strand
TCTAGGTTTATTATAATTAAAATGAAATATGTAAATTTAGGGGTCACAGTTGGCTTGAGAATGGGGGGGAACCTGGAAATGATTCCTTCCCTGCATAATCAACAACATACAAAATAAAGAAAAAAAAGACATAAGCACTAAGGAGGTCAGTAAATAGTTGTAATTAATAACAAAAAGTCAATGTATTTTTGAATCAGAACAAAGAAAGCTCTTAGAACAAGAAGGTGTTCCAATGTATTAGTTAGATACATTGAGTCCCTTAACCCTTTATTGAGAACTTTCTTCTCATTAAGCAACACTTATGAAAACGAGGTGGCTTAATAGGTAGCATGTGAGTAACCTTTATCCAAATGCTTTATCTTAGAAAAATAAA
>NW_012150334.1:0-356 GCF_000956105.1 Propithecus coquereli | reverse complement strand
AAATAGGTAGTGTTTTAAGCAGCTAAGTTTATGGTAATTTTTTAGACGGCAATATAAAACTAATACAGCCTGATATAAAGCAAAAAAAAAAAAAGAAAGAAGCTGCAAGATCATAATAGCTTTCCTGTGTGAACAGTGTTTCTGCATACATTGTTAAAACTCATTTATTAATCCCAAATTGAAATACATGGTATTACGGGAGAAAAATGGTCTCTTTGGTTGCTGTGTCTATTGGTTTTTGGGACCCTAAGGAAAAGGATGCTTTACCTGTGCCCATTGCTTGCCTTTGCCTTTGAATCTGTAAATTTTGGTGCTAGGCAGGAATTATGATTCACTTGAAGCTGCTTTGATAATTC
>NW_012150333.1:17870-18122 GCF_000956105.1 Propithecus coquereli | reverse complement strand
ACATTGCTTCATCCAAGGTCACTTCTCAGAGTGATTATTTTTAGTAATTTGTAGATGAGACCATCCTACCTTGGTCATGGTTAGTGAAGATCAAGAAAATGCCAGAGAAGGTTTAAGATTCAAGGTTATCTGTCTTTCTTAAATAAGGCGCAAACCGCAGTTCCACATTATTTTCTTAAGACCAAGCCAAAAAATAATGTTCAAAGAAATGAAACTTAAAGCCTGTGCTATCTTTTATTGGAGATATAAAGT
>NW_012150333.1:5900-6710 GCF_000956105.1 Propithecus coquereli | reverse complement strand
TTCTAGTTTCATGTAAATTTCAAATATTCCTTAGAGGGTGACTTTTTAAAAAATATTGGTAAGATCAACTGGAGCCCCAAATCATGTACTTTGGAATTACAAAATTTCTTGAAGAGGTGGATGAAAGAGGTATTTCATATTTTCATTATTGCTGCTTTCTGTGAGCTCTTGCTTTTACTGAATATATTCAGTTGAGAGATCCTCTTGTCATATTGTGCTTGCTAAGTTTTTTCTCCATTGTGTTGTCCCAGATTTGAAACACATCTTCATTTACCAAATCCACTAACAAAAGGCATATGAAATTACATTTTATTAAATATCTGTGTTTGGAGGAACAGTGTTGCAGTGTAGTAATACAAACAATTTCACATGAAGTGTGAGACATCCCTGTTTTGAAATGCCTTTTGTTACCCCAACATCAGATTTTTATTTTGCTATTTCCTTCAGCCAACATCTCTAACTTTGTCAAATTCAGTATCGTTGATATATTTTTTTCTCTCTCTCTTCCTCTTCTCTCTACTCACCTACCCTTAAATGTTTGATTGTTTCTAAATCAAAATAGTTTAGCTATCCCTTTGGGTATATTGGAACCTACCAGGTCCTCTGAGCCTAGTGCTGCCCCAAGTGAATTATCAATGATTTTCTTCTAAATTAATTCCCTTTGTAAGAATGATTCTCTTGCCCACTGTTAGGATAACGTGTTCTTCTCCCCACTTCCTTTGTAAAATGATGCTCTGTATTTTACTTTTTAATCTTCTATTTCAATTTTTAAAAAATTGAAGAGGTATATCTTTCTTAGGAGATTTGGTG
>NW_012150333.1:3241-4395 GCF_000956105.1 Propithecus coquereli | reverse complement strand
CTGATTAAAATCAGAGAAATGACAATTGGAAGACAACCTTAAAGTCTGATTGGATATAATTGGATTGAATGGAATTATGTTTGGGGAACATCATTAATAGCAGCTATTCGAGGTTATCTCAAGCTAGGTTGGAAATTGTCTTAATACAATGCCTAAAAAGTCAAAGGAACCCTCTTTAGTTGATGTTAGAAGTAGTCTTAGATAGCAATAGACATTAAGCATGGGCAAAAGAGAAAAAAGGTGAGAAGAAATAAGGTGTAGAGTAGGAAAAGAGAGTAAAAGAAATAAAACGTAAATAGAAATAAGTGCCTCTTTTGTTACCAGAACAAATTTATTATCAATTTTCAGCCTAATCTACAACTACATTGATAAATAAAAATACATTTTATGTTTCATACTTTCTGTACCGTCTCCCTTCATTGTCTCTCAGTGGAGCTGCAAGTGTTATTGATATATTCCAGGAATAAGCACCTATGAAATATTGACAGTATGTTTTTAACCCATTGCATCTTTTCAGTATTCTGATAGCAGTCTTATTTGTTATTGAAACTTAGCCATTATATTTTGAAAATCTTCTGTGTTCAGATAGCAGTTATTTGTCTACCCATTTGACCCACCACCGTATTTATGAAAGGGAATACTACCTACCTAATGAGACTTTTTTTTTTTTTCCGGAAGAGCGCTTACTACTTTGGCATCAGTACACAGTAACTCACCTTCTGTTTGTAGACACTTCAAACCTACCTGATAATTCTACTTTGCTAACCTAGAGTAAGTTTTGGAAGGACTCACAGGGCTTTAGGAGTTGACTGGAACTGACAATTCATTTCTCACAGTTGCCCTAGGAAGATCACCACATTGAATACATATCTTAAAATTCATTTGGATTAATTTGAAAGGCTTCCTATGAAATTATTCATTTAACAAAGATGAAAAAAATTGCTCTGTTGTCTAATAAAAGTGGTTTATTTTTATATCACTTTTGCTTAAAATCATGGATATGTATAGTTTTAGAACAATCCTATGATATATAGTACTATTTTTGCTAAGTTATTAATTTATCACTCACTGAAAGAAGAAAATCATGAAAGACATGTTTTTATTCTTAACAGTAAGAAAATTCAAACTTAAGTCATTTCTGTAAATGGTATTAT
>NW_012150333.1:0-352 GCF_000956105.1 Propithecus coquereli | reverse complement strand
TGTTTATATTCATAACTCTTTTTCTATTACTTCAGTTTAATTTTGGCTTAATTCACATCAAAAATAACCTCCATAAAAGCAGAGATCAGTGATGGCTGACAAGTGACGTATTCTGAAATTTTATCTACATCTGTTGTACAAATGCACTTTTATTTCAGCTTTCCTATAACAAAGATATGTAATAGGTTGGCTTAAGTTCGAAAACAGAGCCTAAAACATGAAGACAACAATGGAGTGGCACAAAGTATAACTGCTTAGTACTAGCTTGGTTATTTGAGAACTGCTGAAATATAAGTTGTCTCATGGCATTTTGCTGCCTGCTAGAACTAATTGCACTACTTTAACCCACCTG
>NW_012150332.1:9120-9521 GCF_000956105.1 Propithecus coquereli | reverse complement strand
TTGGTTTCTATAAACCACACTCAAACACTCTTGTGTTTTGAGAACCACAGAGTTCTCAAAAATCTAAAAGTGTCTTAAAATGTGTATACTTATTTGAACCAGCTTGATGCCCCTCATAACTCTCTTACAATACACAGAAGAGTACCTTTGGAATTCTATCAGTTATACAGAATCAGAAGTTCCACCCCAAACCTAACATATTAGTATTTAAATAAGTGGCGCTCAGGCTGTTTGTAATATTTCTACACATAAATTATTAAATCCTACTCTAAGCCAGGGGGAAACTTTCTAATGTGAAATATATCTCTTTGTAGAGCTTATTTTTCTGTAGGATCTAAGTTTTCTCTCCTATTTCATACTCTATAATCATTCTGGATCCCTTTAGTCTCTTAACTTTCTGC
>NW_012150332.1:5264-6148 GCF_000956105.1 Propithecus coquereli | reverse complement strand
AACATAAAGTACATATAGATGAGTGGAGAAAACATGTGCAGAGTATAAGAAAAATTATTAAGCATACACCTGTCTAATCATCCCATCAAGAATAAGAATTATAAAATTACTAGCATCCTAGAATATCCCCATGTGCTCATCCTGATTACAATCCTCAATTTCTGCCCCAAATATCAGAGGTAATTGTCATCTTGATTTTGGTGATAACCACGTCCTTGAATTTTTACAGTTTTACAAATTATGACTGCCACCTTATGAACATAGATTATTTGTTTTTGAACTAAATATCAATGGATACTGCGTATATTCTTTTGAATTTTGCTTCTTGCAGCCCCAGTGTTTGTGAGACTCATCTATGTTGTTTGACGCAGCTGTATTTGGCTCATTTTTCACTGTTTTAAAGTATTCCATTTATAAATATACCCTAATATACTTATCCATTCTGTTTTAATAGACATCGGATATTATGAAGAATACTACTCTGGACATTCTTGTATGTGTACTGTGGCTCAGAGATCCCCCCATTTACTAGAGTAGAATATTTGAGAGTATGTTTCTCAGTTAAGAGTATGAATATGTTCAATTTTACTAGAACAATTAAAACTGTTTTCAGTTTATATCAATTTACATACCCATCAGTAGTGGACAAGAGTTCCTATTGTTTCACATCTTTGTCAATACATGATATTGTCAGTTTATTATAGCATTTCCGATTAATTTGTAATAGTATCCCAAACTTGGACATTTGCATTTTCATTTCTTACGGAGCTTTTCTTATACTTTTCGTGGTGTTCATTAACTCTTCTGCATCACAGTGTTCATGATTTTTCTGCATTTCTTTGCAGAAATTGAGATAATACCACTACCACCACCACCAGCCTTAT
>NW_012150332.1:2121-3360 GCF_000956105.1 Propithecus coquereli | reverse complement strand
CTGATGTATCTTCAGCATCTATTAATACAATTACAATACATACCCAATAAGAATTTATTTAATAAAGAAAATGCCTACTATGTATTCAAGTAGGAAATTAGATACCCAAATCCAGCATTAGCGGAACAAGTCATGGCTGGAAACAGAGATTTCTGAGGACGTTCTTGGAACCGAATTAGGCTGCCTAGTACTATAGACAGAAACTAAGGATGTCCCAGTTCACACCTTTGTGATACTCCAACAATTAGCAAGAAAGAGATGACAAAGAAAATTGAGAAAGCAGCCAGTGATGAAGAGGAACAAAAACTAATTATCAGAAAGTGACAGCAACAACAAAAAGAAAATAATAATTACAGAATGCCTGCTATTTGCCAAGCTAGGTACTTTAAATACTTTACCTCTTTCAATTACGAAAATAACCCTGTAAATTAGATTTTATTACCCTCCTACTGTTACCATGGTAGGAGAAAACCAAGGTCCTTAGATGTTCTACATTTGCCCTAGGTCACATTGACAGGAAGTAGTGGAGCTAGGAGTTCATTCCAGATCAGACTAGTATCACATCTCTTCATTAAATCATTTCCAGAATTAGTGTTTAATATCCACCTGTTCTGAAAATGTGACACTTGTGTTTTCCTTTGTACAATTACATTCAAATATTTTTTAGGTAATATAATACAATCACACGTAGAAAAGCACCAAAGCAGCTTGAAGTTATCACTTATAAACAGAACATAAAATATTATACCTCAAGAAATATCAGATTCTCGCACAGGGACACTTTGAAGACAGTAGCTACTTGACTTTTTCATTTACCTTGGCATATTCTGTGACTTTACCTACATGCTAGAGTACAGCCAAGTAAACATCATAAATTTTATTTGGTGAAGGAGAAAGCCCTAGTCATAAGTAATGATTACATTGCACTGAAAGTGTAGTCAAGCATGATGTTTCTTGGATGACTAACAATTGAAATTATGAGTCATTTAATTGAAGAATTCACTTCAGAGAAACTTGTGAACAGAGATCATGCTAATATTGTCCTGAAGATTTCAATTCATTTTCTCTAATAGAAAAAAAGTAAACCATTATTTATCATCATAGAGAAAAAACTCATCCTATTCCAAGATGTCAATAATAGTGAGATAGAATTTTGCCATATAATGCTATATTTTTAACCTAGTAATTTGCAACCAAGCACACTTCAAGTGCCCATGCATAATTGATTTTCAAGTGGGC
>NW_012150332.1:0-336 GCF_000956105.1 Propithecus coquereli | reverse complement strand
AGTGTGAAATGACTAGTCATGGTCATAAAGTTAATAAGCAGTAGAATCAGAAAAAGACCCCAGGTCTTCTGAATGTAAAACTGTGGCATCTTCAAATGAGTGATTTGCAACAGAGCATCCTTCAAATGCCCATACAAGAGCGATTCCCAACTGTGGTGTCAGAAAGACTAAATATGCTAGAAATACCTCTGCAGGGTTCTTACAATTTACATGACTTTTCCTTGCAGCCATTCTCAAACCTACCCAGATATCCTGCCTCAGCTGCCCAAGGAACTCTGTTATGCCTCTATATTGAAAACTCCATGTGTGTACAATACATATATAGTATGGAAGAAA
>NW_012150331.1:6774-7689 GCF_000956105.1 Propithecus coquereli | reverse complement strand
GAGGCAAAATGTTAGCAGAAAGATCATGAAGTAGAGACAGACAAAAGTGAGTAGGTGTCTGAACCTACTCAGCCACTGTTGGCCGAGATACTAGGAAGATACTCTTTAAGCCTCCATTTCTAATTTTAATAGTAAGGGTAAGCATCTATATTACAATGCACATTTTTTCATGCTCCAAATTCTGATGTTTTTTTAAAAAGAAGGATTAAATATATTTTCTCACAAATAGCATTTTTTGTTAGGATAAATGAAGCCATCTAGAAAAAAATAGTCTTGATAATCTATAAAGTACTATATAAATGTTGGTTACCTCAATTAATACAAATTTTCATTTTCTTAAATTTTAACAAATTTATGGTGTACATGTGCCATTTAGTGGCACATGTATACATTGTGTAGTGGTCAAGCCAGGGCTCTTAGGGTATCCATTACCTGAATAACATACAGTGTGCTTATTACTAATTTCTCATCATCCACTCTCGTCCCACCGCATCACCCTTCTGTGTCTCCATTGTCTATCAATCCACTCTCTATTTCCACACATTTTTAGCACCTACTTATGAATGAAAACATGCAATATTTGACTTTCTGTGCCTGGCTTATTTCACTTTAAGATAATGACCTCCATCCAGTTCTATCCATGTTGTAGCAAAAGGCATGATTTCATTCTTTTTTTACAGCTGAATAGCATTCCCTTGTATTTATATACCATATTTTCTTTATTCATCTACCTGTTCATGAACACTTACATTGATTCCATATCTTTACTCTTATTAATAGTGCTGCAATAAAGATACAAGTGTAGGTATCTTTTTGATCGATTGAGTTCTTTTTCTTTGGGTAGATATCAAGTAGTGGAATTGCTGGATTGAATGGTAGTTCTATTTCTAGTTGTTTGAGAATTTCCACCAACAG
>NW_012150331.1:4968-5317 GCF_000956105.1 Propithecus coquereli | reverse complement strand
AAAGGACATGGAGGGAGAAGAATAATTTGTGGTCAGTTTTGCAGCCTTGTCACATCCTTATCACAAATGTTGATCGTAACTGAAATGCATCAGCCACCAATATCAGCTAAATTTAAGAGGGAAGAACAGTTCCAAGAATGAAAGCCCATATTACTTTTTAATAACTGAGATGAGTCAATTGATTACCTTATGGGAGGCAAAATGTTAGCAGAAAGATCATGAAGTAGAGATAGACAAAAGTGAGTAGGTGTCTGAACCTACTCAGCCACTGTTGGCCGAGATACTAGGAAGATACTCTCTAAGCCTCCATTTCTAATTTTAATAGTAAGGGTAAGCATCTATATTACAA
>NW_012150331.1:2427-2793 GCF_000956105.1 Propithecus coquereli | reverse complement strand
TCTAGTCTACTAGAAGATTTCAAATGTGTTTTGTATTTCCTTCAATTAATTCTTCAGTTTCAGAATTTCTGTGTTTTTCTTAAAAATATCTATCTCTGTGGTAAATTTCTCAGTCATATCCTGAATTGTTTTTCCTGGTTCTTTGTATTGGGTTTAAGATTTCTCTTACATCTCATTGAGCTTCTTTTAAAATCAATATTTTGAATAATTTATCCCAGATTTTGAGAATTTAGTTTTGATTAACATCTATTACTGGAGAATTATTTGTCTCCCTTTGGGGATGTCATATTGCATTGTTTTTTCATGTTTCCTGTATTTTTACATTGATTTCTGCACATGTGGTGTCACAGTTGCTTCTTTCTATTT
>NW_012150331.1:0-266 GCF_000956105.1 Propithecus coquereli | reverse complement strand
CTAAATTTAATCGATATATTATTTTTACAAAGAAGCTGTAATAATCATGGTTTTGCAGATGAGAAATCAAGGTTAAGAGAGAGTAAGTGACTTATTCCAAATCACAGAGTTTCAAAGAGATAAATCAGAGAACTCAACATATTGCCTTCCAATCTCAAAGACTATGCTCATTACATTTCACCACACTGGCCCTAAGTATCCTGTAGTAACAACAGGCGGGCAATCAGATAAAACCTTGGCTTTTCTTCAACTTTTCAGAAGGTTTT
>NW_012150330.1:782170-782774 GCF_000956105.1 Propithecus coquereli | reverse complement strand
AAAATCTAATTTTCAAGAATTTTTTTTAAATTACAAAAGAGACTGGAGAAGAAGATTAAAGGATTAATCATGTTTTCCAGCGTAATTATTGGGAAATTATCTAAATTATCTACTATCTAAAACCACATATGACTAAGGAGGAGTTTCAGCTTGGCAAAAAATTGTACTATGCCACAAGTCATGGGATGAAGAGCCCAGTGTCTGTAGGAGCACTGTGGGCAAATTTGCATTGTGGGCAATGAGCCCCTTGGGAGAAAAGAGTTGACAATTGTCCACTTTCTTTCTTCAATTTCACTGTCATTGGCATAATTCTAGTGATTGAAAAGAAAGGCCTTTATTGACACTGATGAGCAGAAAAGCATACAAAATTCTACTATATGAAAGGGCTGTGAATGGATTCTGTTGCTGATCAGAGCTCAATATGTTGCTTAGGTTGTCATGGGAAAGGGCATTATAAGAAGTATGACATTTTGTTGAATCCAGAAACATTTTCTGACAGCTATGGGTAACTAATATATATTTGACAACATTTTTGATTATTTAGTAGGTACAGTATACTGTACTATGCATTTTGGGTATTACCTAAGTGAATGTAAGTACAAAC
>NW_012150330.1:779812-780865 GCF_000956105.1 Propithecus coquereli | reverse complement strand
CTTCAAAATAGATAATACACTGCTTTCTTTTGAAACATAATTTGTTTCAAATGCATATTTTTAACATGCAATGTCTCTTTTTTGCATACATGCAATTTTTTTCAGTTTTGTAGCTTTACAGCAGACCTCGATTAAAATTTTATTCACAATTAGGCACATCTTTTTCTTTAAGTTACTTATTTAATCCATATTGAAGTGTGTGCCCAGGAAGCCCTTTCCAAATAAGTAGAAAGTGTCTTTAGTTTAACCTAGATCAAGTGCTTATATTTTAGAACTCATGTGAATAGGCTTCCTAGCAATTACCTGAAATCTGTCCCTGAGCTTTTGACATTAAACAATTAAGCTCTATTTCTCGACTTTCAATTAGTATATTCACTATCCCACTCCATATTTGATAAGTTGATTAATGAATCACTAGAGCAATTTCAATCCTGTCAAAATAGTAGAGAATTCATCATATTTGTTCTTACTAACAAATTTAAAATGTTAATTCGGGCTCTGAGGTGGAGTTTCATACTTGGGAATTATAAAGAAAGATGTGGAGTGGGAGAGAAGAGGGTAGGTGTTTCTAAAAAAGGTCTAGAGATAGTGCAGGGAAGACAGTTAAGTGTGGGCAGTCTCAGGGAGCTTACAACACTGAATGCAATTTTTTTTTCACCTTCACAATAAGGTTATATAATATTTTTGACTATTGAAATGCCACAAAAAATTTGATTCAGGAACGTCTTCTTCAGTTCTCCCAGATGCAAAGAACTGCTTTAATGACTTTGTTTGGACATCCGATGATGCCTCCCATTCCTCTAGGAACCAATTATTCCTGCTGAAACATTTGTTTGCTGTCATGTAGACATGGGTTAGGTGACAGAAATCACAGAATTTCAAAAGATTAGCCTAGACAGAAAAAAATCTTTAAAGAGCCTTGGGGGCAAACATAGAAACAACCCACATGGAAAAACTGAACCAATAATGAAAAATTCCTTCTTTGATGTTTTACAGAGGCAAATAAAATGTGGAAATAATGTTGCTCAAAGTAAATTTTCTTTTGTACTTGTA
>NW_012150330.1:779234-779762 GCF_000956105.1 Propithecus coquereli | reverse complement strand
CACATTTCCTTGTCTGAAGTCCATGACCTCTCCCAGAATAGCACCTTTCCCACAGATTGACCTCAGGGAGTGCTTTACTTTCTCGCATATTCTGCGACATTCCAAAAGAGAAGGCAAATGAGCCTGGCCCCTGTTCTCCGATTCTGGATCACTGTTCTGCCTCGATTACTCCAAAGATTCACTATTTTGAAGTGCCAGGTTGTATCAGGTGGTCAGAATCTAGATTTTAGAGCTTTAACATCGCAGCTTTCTCCACATCTGCATCACCATTTCCCCTAACTTTCGCAGTACACCTCTTCCTCCCGAGGTAACTGTAAACCTTGGGTCTCCATTTTCTCTTCCTTACTGTCTGTTGTATTTGGTTGCATGTCATCTACACTGATGGTGAATTGTGCACTTTAATGATCAAGTTCTTTGACTAAAATGCCCCATGATTCTTTCCTAAAGGCTCAGACTCAAGATCTAATTTTATACCTCTCATTAACACACATTAACAAAACCTCTTATTTTTAACTATCAAAGCCATTG
>NW_012150330.1:774217-774624 GCF_000956105.1 Propithecus coquereli | reverse complement strand
GATATGTGACTATCTAAAATGCATCTTTTTCTTCTGGTTAAATTTTGGAATTATTGGAAAGGACAACTCTTTTTAATTGTAAAATTTTTAAAAAGTTTGAAAATGAAAGTATCTCTGATAACACATTATTCATGAATTTATGCTAATCTGTAAATATGTAAAATCATAGGAAGGGAAGCAGGGAGAGCAAAGTGGCATTAATTTTGTAATATTAAAGAAGGGAGGGTAGAAGGGGAATAAAAAGAAGCAAGCAGATTAAAGTCAATCGATATCTTAAAAATAAGAAAAAATACAGTAAGCATAGATAGATAAACTTGAGAGATCTGCTATAATAGCCAATATATGGAATCAATCTAAGTATCTATGGATGGATGAATGAATAAAGAAAATATGGTATATACCAGGAG
>NW_012150330.1:772812-773475 GCF_000956105.1 Propithecus coquereli | reverse complement strand
TATTATGTATGTTTTAGAACAGAAAAGAAGGCTAAAACAAAATTTTGACCATAATTCCGCATCTGCGTGTATATATGTATTAGGAGAGAGAAGGATGAAATGTTAAAAAAGCATGAAAGAAAGTATGAGTGTGTAAAGAGGGATGTAGAATCCAGCATATAAGTCCTATAATTAGAAAAAGAGAAACATAATCTTTTTTGAACTTAAAATAGTTTCAATTCAAAATATAGCAAAAGTTTCTTATATACTTACTGTCTCTAACATAGAAGATCAATTTTTGACTTGCATGAATAATTTGAATGATCTGCTTGAGGGACAGTTTGATTCATATAAAAAAGTGTTCTGAAAACTTAATTTTAAAAAATTCAATGAGTTCTCTGAAATTGGTAACGGGGCATGACAATACAAGTTTGACAATCTGATACATGTACCAATCTCACTCATGTAATTTCCAACTCACTGATTCCTAGTGAAGAGAAGGTTTAGGAATATTTATACTACTTGATAGAATTTTTAATTAAAATCCAACATAAATCTCTTTGATGATGTTGAGTACATTTAAAGTACAAATAAATATGATATATCCAAAAGTACTTTGAGACATCATTTATAAATAATGAATGCCCGTAACCAAACTATTTCTGTGAATATAAACTTATATCA
>NW_012150330.1:772018-772762 GCF_000956105.1 Propithecus coquereli | reverse complement strand
TATTCTAAAAATATTCTAGTCTTTATAGCTTTTTATAAGTAAGGTTTGTCAAAGAGAAAATGAAGTGACATATTCTGTAAATGTGATAAAACCAGAACAATGTACAGATTATATTGGTCTGTGAATTTTGGGCATGGGCATCCCTGAAGCAGTGAGGCAAATATGATTCCTTTGTCATTTTATTTTTTTCTTCCCATATAGGTTTTTGTGATAGAGTTGCCATTTACTTTAACAGTAAGGCTATTGTTTCCAGCAATTGGGGCAGGTGAAGGAGGTGTGTATAAAATAAGCCCCAGAGGAATATGATTGGTGCTGCCTGCAAAGGGCCTCCTCTTTGTGGCCTTCAACTCTGTTAAGGAAGAAAGATGGCGCCCTCTCTCCCATTCCTTCTCCGTTCTGCAGGTAAGCAGAATCCTGTTCTAATAAATACCTCACCTCATACTCTTGGGGTTCTCTTGTCCATTTGCATGCAAAATTAGAGAGCCTTTACCTCCCACCCTTATGGATGTTAAGTCAGTGATTATCTTTCTGCTGCTTTGAGGAACAAGCCCATTTATGGAGGAGAACCCCACACTTACAGCTGATGAGTGAGTGGCTGTCCATCGGAAAGTGGTTGCCTTTATGAATAGAATTCAGAAATCGTGGGGAAGATATGTGACTATCTAAAATGCATCTTTTTCTTCTGGTTAAATTTTGGAATTATTGGAAAGGACAACTCTTTTTAATTGTAAAATTTTTAAAAAG
>NW_012150330.1:769845-770336 GCF_000956105.1 Propithecus coquereli | reverse complement strand
TAAATAAAATGTGTTTCAGGATAAAAGTTGTTTCTTTCCTCCCACCTCACCTAATCATAGTTAAATGATCTTGGAATTAGGAAATATCTAATATCTATATTTTTGACTGCTGAAACAAAATTGGTTGTTAGAATATGATGTGTTTTATACTCAAGAAATTTGCAAATTAAATAAGATCTAGAGAGAAAATGAGCTAAAGAGACTCCCAAGTGAAGGAAAACATTGAAAAAAATATTTTCAATTGTAACAAAAAAAATATTTCTTTTTATTTTGACTTTTTTACCTTTTCCTACCAACGACACCATTTAGCCAATCGTGAAGGAACTGTACGTAAAATAACCTGGAGAGATATGAATCATGACTCAGAATCTTCATAATTTGCATGTTTAGAGTAAATAAAATTCAACATTGGCATATAACTGGGAGAAAGATTAATTCCCAGAAAAAAAAAAAGAAAAATAAGAAAGAAAAGAAATGAGAGGCATAGTTTG
>NW_012150330.1:761527-767740 GCF_000956105.1 Propithecus coquereli | reverse complement strand
TATGAACTTACATAGCACTCTATCCACCTCTAGTGTAACACTTGGACACTATTCTAATTTATTTAATTTCAATAACTGCCTTCTCACTAGACAGTTAACACCATAGATAGAAATAGTATCTGGTAGTTGGTAGGTACTCACATTTGGCAAATGTATGAATGGATGGCCAAATGAAGTATATAGGCCATGAACAGATATCAGGTGAGCCACTCATTCTGTCCGTTGAGAAGTGGCTCCCTCAGAATTGAGAGTCACGTTGAAGGGTCTCTGACCTCATTAACGCACTGGGTCAATAAATTACGATGCTTGTTTTAAGAACCCAAAGCATGCTCATCCCGAACCACTTACATTGCTATGTATTTATTTATTTTACTTAAACGTTTTATATTTAACAAATTTTATTGTGTATATTTGAGGTTTACAGCATGATGTTTTGAGATATGTATAGACAGTAAATTGGTTATTATATGAAGTAAATTACTAATAACATATGTATTATCTCACAGTTACCTTTTTTTTGGTAAAGAGAGCAGCTAAATTCTACTTATTTAACAAAAAATATTCAAAATAATGCAATTGTATTAGCCAAAATTGTCATGTTGTACATTTGATTTCTAGACTTGTTTATTCTACATATTTGCTACTTTGTATCCTTTGAGCTACATCTTTCCATTTCCTGCCTATCCTCCCCACCATCCCTGGGAACCACAGTTTTATTCTCCATCTCTGCATATTTGACATTTTTTTCTCAGATTCCACATATAAGAAAGATCCTGCAATATTCTTTTTCTGTGCCCAAGTTATTTCATTTAGCATAATGCCCTCCAGGCATGTCTATGTGGTAAATGACAGTCTCCTTCTTTTTAAATCCTGAATGATATTGTACTTACATATAAGTGTGTGTGTACATACACACACACACACACACACACACACACACACACACACACCCCACATTTTATTCGTTTGTCTGTTGATGGACTCTGAGGTTGTTTCCACATCTTGGTTATTGTGAATAATGCTACAGTGAACGGGGGAGTGCAGATATCTTTACAATGTGGTGATTTCATCTCTTTTGGGTGTACCTCCAGAAAAAAGATCGCTGGCTCATATGGCAGTTTTATTTTTAATTTCTTTGGGAACCTTCATTCTGTTATTCATAGTGGCTGTACCAATCCACATTCCCACCAACAGTGTACTAGGGTTCATTTTCTCCACACCTTCACCCATATCTCCTATCTTTTTGATTATAGCCATTCTACCAGGAAGAGGAGACTCTAGAAGAACCAATGAGTAGGATTGCCAACACCAGCCAGAGGAGATTGGCTGAGTGATTTGTACTTTCTGCAAATGCTGACACACAACTGCACATCCTGGGGCTCCCACTGGACTGAAGCACAGTGGAAGAATTCTTGAGTGCTTGGAATTTGGGGGAACATATATGAATACAGAGAGTGCTATCTTTTTGCCTGGAAAATTCTGGAAGTCTGAGGCTACCTGGAAACAAGGAAAAAAGAGAAGACAGCAAAAGTTTGTATTTCTACTATGTGATTTTCCACTGGGCTAGGTAGATAACTTGAAAGGAAGCCAGGCTTGAGTCACCTTAAAATTACTGCACACAAAATAATAACTTTTTAGAGAGAGGGAACTCCTGTAGCGAGAGGCTTTGGATGAGCTGCTGAGAGCAGGAGGTGAATGTGGTTTAAAGAGGTGAGTAAAAGAGTATATTTAACAGAACAGGGCCCAGAAGACTTTGATGGACATGTAAATGTGGCTTACAAAACAGCCAGCATTGAAACCCCTACCATAAAGAAAGCATTTATGGTCATTTTATGACAGCAGGAGTATTGTAAATTTTTACTTGACAATGACCCTCATTTCCCTATTTAAATAGAACCTCAATTTCCTGATTTTTCACCATCTTTGCTGCTTGACATCAGCTGTAGTTTAAGAAAGAACCAATAGCAAATTTTATTAAAACATAAACTTAAGGTAGGCCTATATTCTATCTACTTGACATTATTGAGCTGAATAAAATGAACAATATGGCCTTTCGTATATGAAGTTCAAACTTTATCATATTAGAATCTTCCCTTTTATGTTGAGAGTCAATACATTTACAAAGAATTATGACAGATATAACAGCATAAATCTAAACACTAGGCCATAGCCTGGTGATAAAAATAGACTGTGACATTTTCAGAACAAAATTTCTCCAGTGTAGCACTCAAAAGTATATTCTATCTTTAGATGGATTCTATAATATAGTTAGACTGGCTATATACCTCACATCCTGGATCCATTTCAGAAAGTGTAATGTATGTTACCTCTTCTTGTCAGGGTGATCCAGAAAAAAAGAACAGAAATTTGACTTCCAAAATTACTGTTGGACCCTTCAAATAGTTTATTTATCCCCTTTTCTCACTCTCTCTGGGTCTTTTCTCCCACACTCTCACTGAAGTAATCCCACACATTATTCTATTCTTCAGGTGCCCTCTTCCTTTATGCTGCTTCGTAGGTGCCCAGTCCAGGACTGTGAGCTGTTATCTTCACTCCCTTCTCTATGTTCAAGCTCCAAATTCTCCATTATACCTCTCAACATTGCCCCACCTTCCATGAATCTCTGATCCTCTGTTCACGGCCTGGACTAAAATGTTTATAACTATGCAGTATGCTTGCCACTGAATAAAACCCTTATTTAACTCTAAGGAATATGCTAACACTCAAAGAGGCACAACAAAAGGCATTTTAGAGTCCATGACAAAGTATCTTTTTGGGTTAAAAGGATTTTTTAAAACTGTCTAAGATGATACTATTTTGTCTCTTGAAGAAGAAACTAGAGGATATTGAAATTGATAACATATTTATAAGATAGTATTGCATGTGGCATTTACAGCACAATTGTTTCTTTCATCTAATTAGAAAGGTATAATTCAAACTGAAGGATATTTTTGGGCCTTATCTCCCTCTCTTTTGTTTAATTTAAATGAGAAATGTTCTGATATTATTTTTTCCTTCTCTAAGGAGATGTTCAGTGAATAAGCATGGTTGAATTTAGTCAGTTTTAAAAAGAAGAGATGGAAGAACATTGCTGACTAACTTTGGTATACAGAGCAAGCCATAGGATAGTTCTAAATTATTAAACTGTAAAGGACACTTTGTAGAACATCAGGGCTTAGCTCCAAATTTTCAAATGGTAATAATTTAAAATTGAATAAACTAGTCTTTGATAAACAGATTGATATCCTAATAATGAAAAATTATGAGAGAACTTTTAAGGCTTTCATTATTTTCATGAATGTAATTGCATCATAATAAACATAAATAAAATCGAACCTCAAATTAAATAAGAGAATTAGGAAATAATAAAAAACAAGAAGAAAAATTGTCATCTTTTGTTGGTAGGATTGGAGCTGAGGACTAGAAAGAAGAAAAATAAGTAAGTGAAATGTGAGGATTTTACATAAAAATAATGGCCAATAGATATCCCCATGTAAATCAGAATTATTTAAATTCATCAATATTTTAGTTTAAGAATAATGAAAAGTGATAGGAAAATCAAATTATTTATATTCTCTATTGAATCACCAATATCAGAAGAATGAAAACTGAGAGATGGCTAATCATCCGATATAATTCTTCTTATAGTATTGTAATACTTAAATACATAATAGACCATTATTAATATTACAACATTCATCCCTCTGTCTGCAAGTGTCTTCTTAATCCTTCAGCAGATGCAAATATTTCATGGCAAAATTTTTGGTAATTTTTGATCAGTGTGGGATATTGTGACTTTTAGCTTGTTGGGTCCTTGGTATATTTGTATTCCTATAAATATTCAGAAGCTTTGTTTGGTCCCAGTTAAGTTACTTGGAGGCAGTTTGATCCTTTTGGGTCTTGCTTTTAAAATTTGTTGGATGGGACAAGAAAGGTGCTCAGTTGAAGGCTAATTGCTCCCCATTGCTGAGTCAAGACCCTTCTGTGAATTCAACCCAATGGCCATGGATCATGAGGTTTTTCAGTCTGTGTGAGTGTCTGGCACTGTTGCCTATAATATTTTGGTAGTTTATCTTCTGCCTTGGGTAGTTTTCTTACATACATAATCTGATCAGTACTCAGCTGAACACTAGATGGAAACCCTTTTGAGATCTCCAGAATGAAGAAGTTCTTTCTTTGGTACTCTGACCTGAAAACTCTTGCTGCTTGTACTTTCTATATTCTCACCTCTGTCTCCTCAACTGATGGACCCTACTGGACTCCACCTGGGTTTCCTCTTTAGGTGCTGTGTCCTGGAAACTTTTTCAAGGCCAGTACATATCATTGCTTAGATGATGGTAGGACTCACTTGGCTTGTTTATTGTCTCTCAGGGGTCACTATCCTTCATTGCCTGATTTCAAGCATCAAAAAAACTATTGTTTCATACAATTTATCCGTGCTTTAGCTATTTCAGGCAATAAATCTCATGCTTATTGACCCATCACAGCTGGAATTGGTAGGCACTTCTTATGAAATGTTAGTCATTCCTTTAGTTTTTATCTTTCTACAAGAAACTGACACATTTTGCCAAAGGGAAAAAAATAAAAGAAACATACCCAGATCCAAAGTTCTACACTTTTTCTACTTTAGACAACTTTGTAATTCCAGTGGAATTACATGTATTAACTCATTCAATCTTAACAATAACATTATGAGATAGGTATTATTGTTGTACTCTTTTTAAGATGAGGAAACTGAACCAGAGGCCAATTTGTGGTGATACTATGTGTTTACTTATTCATCAAACAGAATTTAGGGGAATATAAAAGAAATATAATTCACTGATACTTATAAACAAACTAGAAAAAATGAAAAAAATTAAGATATAGATACATATAGATAATAGATAAAAGATGAAACAACAAAAAAGTGTAACAGACAATAAAATTATTAATATTAGCATTTAGAAAAATGTAAATGCACTGGGAAACAATCTTTTTGTTGGAGTTTAAAATTATCGCTATCAATACCATCACTGTCAAAATTAGTGGGTAAGGGAAAGGAGGTTTTTGAACAGAGCATTGGTAAGTGGGGCAAGAACATGTGACAACAATTAGAAGAATCTAGAAATGGATCCAAGTGAGTTGGAAATAGTGAAGAGAGGACATTTGTGAGAACTACAGTGAAAGCATGATTGAAAAGGCTTAGTAAGTGCATATGGGGTGAAATATTTTGGTGGAGAATTATAAGCGAACGAGTTTAAAAAAGCAAAGATGGCTCTGATGTGTGGAGCCTGTGAATGATGCTTTACAGCATTGATGTTTCAGATAGAATTTTTAGAAATGCTCTATTTGTGGATGGTAGAATTACCATGCGGGTGCATCTTACAGTAAATTGATAGCTTCTTCTTAATCAATAGTGATGTGACCACATGAAAATATTAATGTAGCTTCCAAAGACATTTATTTTATAATTTGAGGGAAATTTAGTCATCAGGGAAAGTGTTATCTAACATAATTAGTGATTGACTGTCAAAGAAAGAGATGAGGAATAACATGACTCACAGGGAAAAGATCTAGCATATACTCTATTCTTGTCATTTTTAAAACTCCTTTTTGGCTATAACAGGGGTTTATGGGTTGTGACAAGAATTATTTTACATACATTTTGTGGAGCCAGAGACCATTCTATATGGGGACAATTATACGCAAAGTTATTTACAAGATTTTCAGAAAGGTGAAAAGCACATAAAAAAGCAAAATTATAATTTCTTCTTGGCAAACAAAATTGCCAGTAAATTGACATCTACATTTTATTTCATTATTAAACCTTTAATTGTGAATTCTAAAGATGATCCACAAGAACGGTACATTAAAGGTATCCTAACTTTCAACAGTAACAGTTTCAGAAGACATTGGATTCAGTATGTTATGTAATGAATTGATTTCTTTCCTGTGAATCTAGAATAGTACTGGTTCTGCTTCATCACTAGCAGAAATGAGAGAATTTCCTGTGTTCTGTGGTTCAGATGAAGAACCCCTTGAGAAGGCTGCAGAGGCTTAAAGTCAAAAGCTAATTAAGCTAATCACACTTGTAAGAGCTATGCAATTTTCACTTCCCTTTTGGTAGGTTTTTATATGAGCTGAATATTTTGATGTTTGTATGTCCCGTTTCTTGACGTTAAATTTATTCTGAAGAGAATAATTTTTGTGTGTGTGTGTGTGTGTGTGTGT
>NW_012150330.1:737765-760549 GCF_000956105.1 Propithecus coquereli | reverse complement strand
AAAAGTAGAAATTTAATCACTTCCTTATCCTTTGCCTAGATTGATATTTCTACATATTTTATTCTGTTTTTTTTCTGAGTTCAACTAAATTTTTCAGAATCCATTAATAAAATATTGATCCACAGATGAATAGCAGTAATGTCTATTGATTTTTATATATTAGTTATACTTCCCTAATCATTTCTTTATTATGGACTCTTATTTGCCATTCACATTTCCTTTTCTTCTTCTTCTTCTTTTTTTAAATTTTCAGCTAGTTACCTGGAAAATGCAAAGTGTTAAAAATAATCAAATAAGTTGTTTTCTTTTGGGTTTTGTCAGCCAAATAAAGTAGTTAAGAGCACTGACCCCATAGATGGAGTATCTGGAATTCAATCCTGATATCCAGTATTCACTTGTGCAATCTTGAGCGGATTGCTGGCCTCTCCATGCTTCAGTTTCATTATATGATAAAATAAAATTGTAGGAATCATATGTAGCAAACAAAGCAAAGCACCAGTTGCTGGACATATTTTACACTGCCATTGCTGCCCTTGTTTGGAAGAAAAGATAGTCATTTCACTAATTCTGAGAGTGACTGGCCTGGTTAAAAGAGAATTAGAAAGAACGTAATACTGTAACTATGTTTTGGAAGTCTATAGATAAAAGACAAGTGTAAGTGTGTGTGTGTGTGTGTGTGTGTGTGTGTGTGTGTGTGTGTGTGAGTGAGTTTTTGCATGTGAAAACTGAATAAAAGTTATACTGAGGTCAAATGGTCATATATAAAGAAGAGATTCTGAATACTTACAAAGCTCTAATTATTTTAACAGGACTACTCATGAATAAGCGAGTTTTTATTATCAGAGTTAACTAAGTAGTATCAAATTAGCATGTACTACTGATTTTCTTGGAGAGAGTCATGCACTAAAGAAGGTGGGACTCAGTGGCTTCCAAGATCCATTTAAAGTGTATTCAATGCACTCATTTACCAACTGTCCTTGAGTAAAAGCAGTCCCTCAGGCTCTTCTCCTTTTTATTTCTCATTATATCAGAGGTGCAGCCTCTTTAGAGGCAGATTCTTATTCTTTCCTTTTCTGAGTCAAATCAGGATGCAGACCCTCAGCACTTGGGAGCTGGAGTCAAATATCGTGGTCCCTTTGCTATAGGAGCAACCCTGACTGTGATATGTTGTGCATCTGGTTTTATCAGAATGACAAACTTAGTGGCTGAGCATTTCTTTTACTTGGTGAAAGCAAATTCCCATCTTCTCAGTGCATCCTCCAGTGAAATTACTGAATATGATTAGTTGGGTTACAATCTTGGTTTAGTTAGTTGGTGCAGTATATTACACGAATGTTTTTTAACATAATTCTCCAATTCAACAACATTGACTATCAACAAAATCAAATAATTTAGTATGTTATCTTCTCCCACAAATCCAATATGCAGGCACCACAAACTCATGCATACTAAATGTACCTGACCTGTTGGCACGGATTCTTTTTCACGGTTTACGTATCATTTACTTGAGTCGTAGCTGGCACTTACTTCCTACCCCTCACTTAACCTTCTGTCCTCCAACCTTCAGTCTCAGAGTCATTTTCAAATGATTCTTTGTGATCCCATTCAATTTGCAAGCTGATTTACATGTCCCGTGTCTGTAGGAAATGCCATGATATTTTCAATCTGTTCCACTTAACAAATTTGTTGCACAGCAGGAAAGCAATACCAATCATTCTTTCATGATATGCATTTGCAAAGAAAGGAGATGTCCTCGCATCAGTCTTTTGAAGGATGTAGTTTCACCCTGTTCATTAATGGAACAATGTCAAGATGCAAATTTCAAGGCAATATTGTCTCTCTGTACTTTTATCTGTTTTTATTATTTGTAGAATTTTAATCCATGCTGGGAAAGCACAACAAAAAGTGCACCACAGGGAAATTAGGTTTTTTGAAGAAATATACACACCTCTTAGAATTCAACCAACATTAAGTATCTTGCTCATACCAGCAAGAAATAGTTATTCGTCCTCTTCTCTACTTTTTGGGGTGTGTATTAGTATTAATAATATAAACTGGTTAGAAGAACACAGGTGTTCCGTATTGTTGAACTTCTTAGATGCCATGTTGTCAGCCACTAGAAATGTATTATCACATTTAATCTCCCTAACAACCCTGAGAGTTAGATATACCATTTTTACAGAAGACAAGGTGAAGATTGGAGGAACTTCATGACCCATGTGAAGTCACTTTTAGAATTGGAGCTTGGCACTTCCATCCACAGGTTCAAGTTTCTTCCAAAATACCAAAAATAATGGGATCCATGGAAGGTTTCCGAATAAGGAACATTATGGTTAGAGTGGTGTTTCTTAATAACCCTTTCTTTCTACCAGTGCTTTCCTCACTCATTGTGTCTACCTATCGAGTCATTTTAATAAATAGGATTTTAGCTCTTTATTCTATATTGTCTTTGCCTTTTATCACTTGGAAAGAGGCATTAAAATAATAGCAGTAGCATGTACATCAGAATTTATAATACAATTGAAAATCCTAAAGCCTAATATAATGAGATTTACATGAGTTCTTTCTGTGTACCCAGAGAAGTGAACCTTTCATGGGGGGTGATTTTAGAGGTAACAAAGATCACGTGATAGTACAGGACTAAAATTTAACTGCATACTTTCATTAAAAAATAAAACTCTCCTTGTATGTGGTAAATTTTTAAAGAATATTTAATTCATTTCTACATTCATATAAATGTGGAAAGGAGTCTGAGAAGAGGCTAAAAGGACATAGCCCTAGGAAAGAGGTAATTTAAAGACTAAGAACATTAGGGCAGTGGCTAGTATGGAGACGTTAACCAAAGTGGCTACTAGAGAAATCAAGATGAATGCTGCTCAAGGCAGTCTTGCTGAGAACAGAATGGAAATCAAGTGATGACTAGATGATAAATGCTACATTTCCATAACTCTAAGACATCATCAATTTAATAACAACCTTTCAGAAAGCAATGTGTCACAATTTTGGAATTGTTAAAGTATGCAACTGGAGGTGAAGGAAACCTGTTCTTAAAATACCTATATGCCTTAAAAAAGGTTATGGTAGACAGTGAAATGCAGGCTAGAACTCATTCTTCCATCCTTTCTAATAAGTTTGTATATATCTAACTCCTACATTAAATTAGTTTCTCCTTTAAAATATTTAAAGTGGTTTCAATTTTCTTTGCCTGACTGATTCAGTGTTTGGTACAACGCATGTTTTCTAGCAGCAATGTTGAGTTACTTTTCATGGGAAAATGGCATAATGAAAGTTCATGGCATAAGATGGCTAAAGAGTTTCTTACATTATCTCAGTGGTCACATGGAATGAAGTGTCTATTAAAGACAAAAACTGGTGAACCAAGTGGCTGTTGCAGTACGTCATTAGAGCAGGAATGATGACTACAAGTACTGTGGAATGAGCCAGCAACTTTTGACTGAATTGGAAAGGCTAAAGAAAGAAAATGTCTTGATCAGGCTTTAAATTCTTGGCTCCAGAAATGCATGGAAGGCCAAGGAGCTACTCCACTATATTAATATAACCTCTTATGTGTGTAGTCACAGAAGCTGAGGTAGCTAGAAATCAGACACAACTTACGTTTAATTCATAGTCTTCTAAGTCTTCTTATTTGAAACCTTATGTTTTGAATAGGAATGACTAAAGCCCTGAGAAATAAAATGAATGAGAATATTAGATAAATTCAGATTAATATATATAGTCTGATATTTCAAGACCTATGGATAGTCTTGACAGCAGAAATCAGCCTCTTACTCCCTATTGCTCATGTCTCTATCTTTTGAAGCTGGGCCTGCCCTGCCTAAAGATCTTATAAGGATTGCACCTGACATAACTACCTTGGAACTGAATTCCATTTCCCTTTCCATTTATTCCTTATTTCTTTCACATTTTTAGCTAAAATAACATCCTATCACATTAAAAGAAGCAAAGAATTGTTAGACTATTATATCGGGAGAATGCTAGAGAACATGTGTGGGAACAGATTCTAAAAGTGATGCCCTAGGGAGAAAGGAATTTAATATTTGCATTTAATTTATTGCATCTGTAAGGGTGAGATTACCAGAAAATCTCACCCGTTTAGATATGATATGATTCATACCCAGAAAATTTGGATTCAAAGATTTGGCTACAGCATTTTGAAGTAGTTGTAACTTTGCTTAGTTGTAAATAGCAATTTGGACATAAATATAACCTATAATAAATGAATTTGAGATCCTTAAAATTCCTAGGTCTAGTGGGCATAGAGGGGTCTAAAGTTTTAGGGAGATAAAAAGGTAACCACTCTCACGTCTCCTAACTATTTATTTCTTGAGAAGGTAAAAGGGACACTTATTTAGCTGATGCATGGAAAAATACACTGATGAGGTGTGTACCAGCATCCTTGAATAACATCCTAGTATCTGTCCTTTATAGGCCAGGGGTGAAGATAAACACTGACACCACTGACACATGCACCGCTGTTTCAATGAGCATAGAGTGCTAGAAGAAATGGCAGCTTAACCTATAGCATTTATACAACTCCCTTATGGCCAGGGTTCTGGGTATGAATTAGAGCTCCCAGTTAGATATTCTCATGCAACTTCAGAAGGCAGAAATAAAATGGAGCCATCTTTTTTCTGTTGCTATTTTCTTCTTATAAACGAAACTGTGACAACATGATATCATAGCAAAAATTCTGATGTCTATCCTTAGGCTTTCTGTGTGCTGAGAGGCAGTTGAAGCAGAGCAGTAGGATTTTATACCAATATCTATTAACAATTTATGTTTGTCAAGAAATAGTTGTGATGGTAGCATACCGTAGGCAACAGCTGCTTCTGACTGCAGTTTCATAATCTAAGATTACGACTAAACACTATGATCTTCAACTCAATAGTTCCAATAGTGTTCACAGAGGTAGTATTACCTAGTATAGTAGGTCTGTAGATTTCTCAGTCATTACTAAAGCTAGGCCTATGGTCCATTTCTCCATCCCTTTCCATGATTTTGTAAGTACTTAATTACCTGTATTAAATCCCTCTCTGCCTTTTTACACTGAGTGGTTTCTATTTCTTATATTGAAACTTATTATAATTAATGCAAGGATGGAATTTATTCAATGAAAATATATTCTTTTTCAGAATTTCTCATTTGATTTCAATATGCAAAAGTTTTTTTTGAGAAGAATTTATCGATAGAAATCAGGAAGACATTAATTACTCTGCAAAATGCAAAGAAAAGAATTTGAAGTTCCTGGGTAGTTCATAGAATAGAAGTGATAGAGAACAAATGAGCTAGCGAAATGGCATGAAGATGGGGTAACATAATGAAGTAAAACAAGCTGAAGAATAAATATTTATAGTGGAGTAGTGGCTGAAGGAACTTATATGAGGCATGATATCTGCACTGATGTAATTTTACAAACCTCCTTCTTACCCCTCTCCCTGCCCCGCAATAACTTCAGTGAAGTCTGTTCTATCTACAAATTACCTGTGAGTCTGAACTTTTTCAGAAAACTGAGACAAAGTCTATGCTTTGTATCTTGATAGAGACGAGAGAACTCTTAGGATTGAGATGTAATGCATAAACTTTTTAGGGCAGGGAAAGGAGGCATGTAGAACTAGAGGCGATTGTGAGAAATTTACAGAAATCTTGGACAAGGGTTTAGCTTCTGCAGGATATGGACAGAAGAATTCAGGATGATAAACATATATGTTAAGAAGCATCGTAAAATTAGGGAAATTCTGTCTACTCTATTTTCTTCTGCTTTATTTACCTCACATAACTTGATCATCATGGAAATGTTCTCATGAGAAAGAATACTAAAAGTGGTTAAGACAAATCTTGTATCATCTAAGCATTGATCAATTAAACAAATGAAAAATTGTAAACAAGAAGTACTCTACTTATTTATTCTTTAGCTCATGAATTAATGTCTAAGTATTTTTTAAAAATTTTATACCTTTGTTTTTGCTTCTATTTATGTGGCAAATCACAATTATGGATTTCTGTATGTTGAACCATCCTTGTATCCCTGGGATGAAGTCCACTTGGTCCTGGTGGATTATTTCTTTTGATGTGCTATTGGATTGAGTTTGCTGGTATTTTATTGAGGATTTTTGCATCTATATTCATAAGGGATATTTGTCTGTAGTTTCTTTTTTGGTTGCATCCTTTCCTGGCTTTGGTATCAAGGTGATATTGGCTTCGTAGAATGAGGTGGGGAGAGTTCCCTCTTTCTCAATTTTATGGAATAATTTCTGTTTTATGAGTACCAGCTATTCTTTGTAGATGTGGTAGAATTTGCTGCGAACTCATCTGGTCCAGGGCTTTTTGTTGTTGTTGTTGTTGTTGGGAGGTTTTATACTACTGTTTCTTCCTGGTTGAGTCTTAGGAGGTTGTGTGTTTCCAGGAACTTGCCTATTTCCTCTACATTCTCTGGTTTATGTGCATAGTTACGTAGATCTTATTACAGGCGTAAAAGAATAGCTCTGCAGTTGACTCTTTACTGCAAGCATAAAGCACTGACAAGGAGAACAACTCTAGTGCTCATTACAGCATCAACCAACTCAGTCAAACAGCATGTGGCTGATTTTTACTCACAAGCTTCACCCACCATCTTGGAGATTACGCCTGGGGTCCCACTACAATTCACACTACCTGGAAACGGTGAAGACAGCAGGATAGGAGCAACCCAAAGGGGCATTGCTTTTTAGGAGAGAAAAAAAGTTACAGGCAGCTGAATCTGTGAGGGGACTCCCTCTTCCACTGCATGCTTCTGGGGTGATTGTGGTGCTGCTGAGAGTCTGTGCAGAGACATTCTACTGGAGAGCGGGTGCAACAGAGATCTGGGGCCTACGGATCCCAGGTTTATGCAATTGATGCCATCCTGTTCACTCTGTTACATGGGGCCAGGTCAACTCAAGACCCAGCCTTCCAGCAGTAGCCTTTATGTCATCCCTGCTGGGCTGGGGAGGAAACAGAAGTTCCCCTGTGTTGTGCCCTGTTTCTGGGGTCTGAGCATGCCTCCTTCCCAGTATGGGAGCTCAACAGAAGAGGAGCCCCAGATGTCACAGGCACCACTTGGGAAGCCTGGGGCGACTGCCTCCGTGGGTCTTAGATGTTGGGGGAGAACCTTGGCTGACCAACAGCTCTAGCCCACATACATGGACCCAGGACTCAGCTGGGCATTGGCAGTCCCCTTGTTGGTGTAACAGCCCCCCATAGGGACCTCAAGGAACGAGAACAGGAAAAACAAACCAAACCCAAAGCCAGCAGAAGAAAAGAAATGACAAAGTTCAGAACAGAACTAAATGAATTAGAAAACAAACAAACAAACAAAATACAAAGGATTCATGAAACAAAAAGTTGGTTCTTTGAAAAGATAAACAAAGTTGACAGACCTCTTGCTACATTAACCAAGAACAGAAGAGACCCAAATAAGCTTAATCAGAAATGAAAAAGGTAATCTTACAAATGATGCAACAGAAATACAAAACATTGTCTGTGAATACATGTCTAAATATTTTTGAATACTTACTTCTCTGCTAATACCTGAAGGTATAAATTGAAATAAGATACAGTGCTAGTGCCCTAAAGGGTTTAACGATTAGGCAGATGAGTACAGAGGCAACTACCATGTCGATGGAAGAACTAAGATACAGGCCAATGCAGTACGTTAGGAGGCCAAAGGAGGAGATCTGATAGAGCTTCTCAGTGGCAATGACACTGAAGTGTTTAAAGATTGCAAAGTAGCTTGTCAAGAATAGAGGAGGCATGAGCCTGAGTCAAGCAGAGGGAGTAGTATTTGTAAAGATACAGGAATGTTAAAACATGCTCCCCCGCCCAGTACAAAAGCTGCAAATAGTTTAGTGTGGCTGGTGAATAAAATCAAAGTTGGGGAGTAAAGAGATGCTACAGATGAGTCTGGAGAATTGGAAACGAACCAAATAATGAGAGTTTAGATTTTATTCATAGGTAATAGCAAAGCAATCAAAAGATTTATTTGAGAGTAATATTATGCTATAGTATGAAAAGTGACATGAAATGTTTAAGATCAGAAAAAAGGAGGGCAGTTAATGGTATATCATAATAATCCAGGTGCGATAATAAGAACTTGATGTTAAGTAGTGCCAGTGATGATGAAGACAGTCACTGATTCTAGACACATTTAGAAAGTAAATAATCAGGACCTAATGATGTACCTGGGTGAAAAGGAAAGCAAAGAACCGAGCATAGATCTGAGGTTTCTATCTTGCAGTTAAGAGCTGGTGCAATGATGGTAGTAATAAACACGGAGAAGTTACCAAAGTAAAAAAAAAAACAAAAAAGGAATAGTTTTTGGTCCTAATGATTTTTGAAATTATTTGTTACACTGGACTAAAACATTAAACATAAAGCTTTTGTTTCCCTAGGGCTCTGAAAACATTTCATGGTAAATTAGCATGCAGACAATTACAGCTGCTTCATCTTTTTAAATACTTAATCTCAGCATGCAAGCGTGTTTGCATGTGTAATAAATGCCCCCTCTCATTAAATCATTGTCTGTAAGGAACCAAGCCCAGTTTTATTAGAGACAGACCACTTACAGTTAAATGAGTTATAGATGTGCCACTATTATATGCAACCAGTAAAAAAAATAAAAGCCAAAACAATAGATGTAGGTATTATGTAAGAATGATTTGACATGATAAGATGCATCTGATATAAACAAGATCCACTCATTCATTCATTTATTCATTAATTCTTGGTGGGAGGAGTGGCAACCTACCTCCATCTCATAGTGACATTCTGAATTACAATAATTTAATTGGACCCAACTTTGATGAGAAGTTACCTAATAAATAGAGTAAGCATTAAATGTTAGTGAAGTCTCAGGTAGAGCAGACAAAAATATATTCATATTCCTTATTCTTCAATGGCACATCCACAGTTTTGTTAAGGGGCAAAATAGTCTTTCTTTAAAAATGGAATTAAATTGTAACGTCTCAGAGGAAAATAATACAATACATTTGGAGAAAGTAAATTATTTACCAGGTAAAGAAATTAGTGATTCCTGACCCTTGCTGATGACAAAATTGGACTAAAATGAGATTCCACTTAGCACTTGCTCACAGCCCGGAATCTCCTTGGAATTTCTGAGTTGAGTACGGGTAAATATTATTGCTTATATACAGCTGAATTCCAGGTATTGGCCAGGAATGAAGATACAGTAGAGAACAAAGATATTTACCTGTGAATTAGGTAGAAATTTTTTATAAAGGAAGAAGAATGAGTTCTACTAGACAAAGAGATTTGAAGAGATGGGTGCATTGGTAGATGCATGCAGACTCAAGGCAAGGAGAATTTACAGGATCCATTTTGCTGGTGAAGGCCCTGTCTTAAATCTTCTAACCTTATATGTTATTAGGAAAAGTCAGCTAGAATTTCCACCTAGTTCCTCCTATATTGTAGTTCTCTTTTATGATTCACTTTACCTTTTAGGAATGAATTTTGTATTTCAATTGTAGTCCAATACATTGGTCTTGTGAAAGTTCACATGATAAAATGGATTAGGTCCGCTCCATCGAATTTGCTTCAAGGCTCAGTGGAAGAAGGGAAGGGGTGTTGTTCAATTTAGTGTTTTACAACATGAAGAATAGTGGCTATCCAGGGCCTTAGTGCTATGAATATATGAAGAAAAAAAATAGATCCTCCCTCAAAAAGCTCAGAGTTTGTTAGAAAAGCAAAGGAATGTAATTAATGATTAAAAGGGAGGAAGAATCTGAAGATGGTATTCACAGTTATAAGAGAATGGGTCAGTTAATATCTGGTGGGCAAGAGTAGGATAAGGCAGTTTAAAGAAGATTTAAAACTTGATCAACATCCTAAAGAATGAATTATAAATTCTCATAATTTATAAAAACATAGCCCTTCCTCTTTTTGATAAAGTCAAAAAATTATTCTTTAAAAAGACAAATAAAACTTATTATTTTTAACTTTAAGGAAACAAGCCTCTGGCAAGATTCATTGTGGAAAAGGAAAGAGCACTGATAACTATTAACAACATCAGGAGTGTAAAAGTGATTACAGAATTAAAAGGGAATAAATAGTTAATACCAGAGTCTTATGGAAAATTTTATGTCATGACATTTGAAAATTTAGATAAAATAAAAAATGTCTTTGATTAATTATTAAAAACTAACAAAAAATTGGAAATAACTAAAACTGAGCAACAGTTAACTCAGTAGTGATAATCTACTCAGAAAACCAACACTAGGCTCAGATGGTTTTATAAGACTGTGCTCTAAACTTTCAAGATTTTTTTAAAATTTTATTTTTAGAGTTTTCTTATTGACAGGAAAAATGAACTAAAATTATATAGAAATTTGTATAAGCAGTGAATAAATTTTACTTGAGACTGAAACTATTATTCTGAAGATGATCTTAATTATGTTATTAATCAATGCTTGTTTCCTCAGATATTCTTCCCAATTTTTATCTTACACAGAAACCAGACCATTTAGTCACAATGTTATACTTGATGCTCTCCTCTTTTTTGGGTATCCAAACCTTTTTCTATTTTTTTGCTCCTACTTTCATGTTTTTCTAGGGCTCCAGCCTTAGAGTTCATCCTTTTCTCATCTTATATGACTTTATAAACCCTTTTGTCTATGTCACAGGTTTTAACAATTATTTATGTGCAAATTCCCTTCACCCCAAATCCTTCTTTTGGCTTTAGATCTTAATATCATCCAGTTCAAAACTGAGATTTGCCTCCAAACTCCTCATTCTTCATTTTGTATGGCCTCTCTTGATTGAATTGTCACTATTCTCTCAATTACGCTAGGAAAAAAAAACTCTTATACTGAAATACTTTCTCTCCCTCAGCCCTCAAAAACCTTTAATTGTGTAAGATTCTGTTTTCTAAATCTCTTTGCAACCTTATACTCATCTTAATTCTTACTTCCATTCCCATAATTTAGGACCTTGTTATCTTCAGTTTAAAGAGTTGGAATAATTGTTAGTCTCTCTGACATCATTCACTTCCACATATAATCCATCTTCTCTTCTTCCACAAGAGTGATCATAATAACAGTTGAAATGTTATTCTGTCTCTTGCTTAAAACCCTGCATCTACTCTCATTTATTTGCCTGAGTGATAAATGATATATTCCTTCCTCACTTCTGGTCTAGGTCCTACACAAACTGGCCACTGTGTTCCTTTGCCAACCTTAGATCAAACATACCTCTGCTCCTAGCTCCATTGTGGTTTCTGCTCTGTCAAATTTAAAATGTACAGTATTCCCTTCTTCTCCTATTAGTATACAAACTCCAACATGGTACTTTTATTTATCACCTGGGCTTTGATTACCATTACTATGTCTATGACTGCCAAATCTATATCTCCCTCCAATACATATTTCATGAAGTCCAGACAGGGATATCCAACTCAAATGTTTATTTCTGCTAAAGTGTACTACAGACATCTCAAACCCAACATTTCTACAACTGGATTTATAATCTTCCACAAACCTACTGCACATAGAATTTTTAAGGATTTGTAATTATTTTAGGGAAATTCGCATATTATTATAGCAATATTTCTTTTTATACATGTAGAAACAGGCTCAGTAAAGTTTAGCTTTTAGGATGCTTTGTGTTTCAGAAACTCCAACTCGAACTAGATTTAATGAAAAGGACATGAATTGTGTCTTATAACTGAAAGATCAAAGCTAAAAATCAAATCAAGCAAGGCTCAAACAGTAACTTTAATCTATCTGCTTTTCATATTGTCTTCATCTCTCCACCATTCAGTTCAGAGTTTTTCTATGTTGCTTCCTTTCTCAGACAAGTGTTTCCCTTTTGTAGGCAATATGGCAGCCAACCTCTCCAGACTAGTATTATATCCCCTCAGCACCCATCACTTAAAAGTAGAACTTTTTTTCCCCTAATGGTTAAAAAAAATTTCTCCCAATGAAAAAACTTTGTGAACCCACGGAAAATGTTGAGCATGTACTCTCTCTATGAAACAATCATGTGACCATGGGATGGGCTATGTTGAGATACGTGTGATCCTGGAAGCCAGGAAAAAAACCAATAGAACCACATGGACCTAGCAAAAATGTCTGGAGTTATTCAAGAGGTGAGAGTGGGGGATTATGAAACTATTACCATAAGAAAGAGAAAAGAATGCTAAGTAGACAAAAGCAACAGCTACTTGCTTATAGTTTACTTAGCAAATAAGTGATCATGCAAAGCCTCAAACTCAGGCCATTTAGTTCCACACTGCGTTTTTTATGTTCCTCAGTGAATATGTTCAGCTGTAACTTAGCAACTGAAGACACAGAGAGAAGTAAAATGCAGCCCCTGTTCTTAGGGAACCGTATATCTTATACTATACTTCCAAATCATTGCATCACCAACAACGTATAGTGTTTCCTCTCAAGAAATCCATGGCTTTAAAACAATACTTTATAAATGGCATCGATTACATAGTAATTAATATTTTATTGATACAGTGCATTGCATTTTATTTTTCAAAAAATTATTTACCTATTTTTAGTGAAGAGTACAAAATGCTGGTGAGCTGGGACATTGCTTTTGCACAACGCTTTCTGCCTTCCTGTTACTGAAAGAGGTGCCTAGTATCATGTTTCTTCTATGCCTCCTAGATTTGTTTGTTAAGCTCCAAAAGTATCTTTTCCTTTTACCCCTCACCTATAAATTTCTAACCCTCATCCCATCTAGCTAGTAGCCAGAATGTGGTATAAAAAACTAGCTTAAAATGGTGTAGTTGTGGTCACCGGGGCTGTTTACAATATTCTCTTCCTTCTCCTTGTAGGTAGGGTTGCACTTTTCTACCATCTTGAGCTTAGGCATGGTCACAGGACTCACTTTACCTGACCGATTGTGAGCAATAGCACATGCTGCTTCCAGGAAGACTATTGAAAGCTAGTGTATAATCCAGTGCCCTCCCTTTTCGGGTCCCAGCAGTGATGGAGACATGTAAGGAGATGGAGTCTCCATTAGTCTTTGTTCCTGAGTAATTATGATGGGCAAAGCTGTCTGCCAACCCACATTACATGTGTAGCATAAGAAACACTTATTTTGCAGTGTCTGGATACTGAAATTTTGGAGGGTGTTTGTTATTGTAGCAAAACATTGCCTGTTCAAACTGAATCACGTGTATTGACTAAATCACCCAGATACATACCCCTTTCCAAAGGTACTTACGATTTTAGAAAATTTCTGGAAAGACACTCCAAAGGAAATAATATGAATCTTGAAATTTGAGAGACGTAAGGAGTATTAACATTTGAAGGGTTCCATGTTAGGCAAATACTCTACTGCTTGAGATCAAATAAATAAATAAAGGAAAGAAAAGAAAACTAAAGAAAAAACTGATATAGAACTTGAATTTGGGAAGAGAGCCATACGGATTTCACTTCATCTCATTATTCTCTGAAGGAAATACATACATAGACATGCCCACATTTTTTAAAAATAAAATATGAAGACTACCAAATGGAATGAGTTATTGCCCATTTACAGTAACTTCCAATTTAGTGACATCCAGAACATTAAAAAAAAAAAAAAGTTTTGAGTTCCTTTAGTTCTGTTCAAAATTCTGTCTGGAAGAAAAGAACATGATGAACTGCCCTTGAATTTCTGTGAAAGGGAAATAAAACTTTATTATCTCTCTCTAAAGTTAGTTAGGGAAGGTTCTTCAGCCTGTCATAGGAAACTGGGAGGAAGGTTGAAGTTAATGAGCTGCTTGCATTGTGATGGGCTTCTTTGAAAGAAGCTGTGCATCTCCATAGTGGAGCCTTCAGAAAAAAAGAATCAGCACAGCAGCAGGAAGCATCATAATTAATAAGGGGCCCACAACAGAATGCCGTTTAATCTAACATGACTATTCCAAACTGTAGACAATAACAGCATGAGTCTTCATTTACAAAAGCAATCTATCACTTTTCCTCCCAAGAAAATGAGAAAGTATCAATCTCTTTAGAAGCTCAAATTTAAAACTGCTGCAGAAGAAAATAAACTTCATAGAGACAAAAAATAGCTTAAAAGATGTAGCAAGAAATGTGGGAAAGGGAGATTTAAACTCAGTTATCTGGGATGCAGCAGACAGTAGAAATTCCATTTACCATTTGTGACTAAACATACTAATGCCAAACTTTTTGCTCTCAGTACTACCTTCAAGTGGTTGTTAGCTTATTATCTAAAGGCTTGGGAATTTTAAGTTCTCTCTAGTGACTTAGTAATGGTGGTAAAAGATGACTTCAAATATTTCTTGAGAGAATGTCTGATTAATCAAGAAACAGAGTTTGCAGTCCTCAAATTTTCATTTTGAGAATATGGGAAGAAAAGAGCTCTACAAAGTGGGAGCTCTTTTGCAACCTCCATTCAGATGTTCAGCCTTATTTCAGTGTTACTTCCTTTATGGCAGTGCTACTTCCATTTCCTACATAACTTTGTAAGTATCTGAGTTCTGAGGTTACATTTTACTCCAAAAGTAGAAAATAACAATCACCAAAAATATTTTGTGTGCATCTTCCTGGTTTAAAAGAAAAGTTTATCTTTACTCTATAGAAAATAAATAAATAAGGATGAAAAAAAAACTGGATTAACTTGAAGCAACTCAATTTATTGGTAATATTTTCTAGTACTAATCGAGTCATCTACCAGGAGACTCACCTCGGAAGATTAAAAATGTGAAAGATTTTCACAGAAGCAGTGACCTTCATTATGAACTATTGAAGGTTTCACTTTTATTAAAACATGTTTTAACAGCACACTAAATCATTTGCAAAGGGAAAATGAAAAAAAAATTGGCTCGGAAGTACAGTGATAGGAGGAGGTTTTAAGTACTATTAAATGAGCTTTGATTTTCGTCAATAAGCGTTAGTAAGGCAGGAGGTCAAAGAAAATGTGGTTTCAAATGCCATGCTTTCATCAGAGAACACTTTATTTTTGATTTTCTTTAATTGTCTATATTGTTCTCAGAGTTTAAAGTTTTTTTAAAAAGTCCTCAAAAGTAAAATTAATATAAAGAATTGTTTTGAAAAGTCTGTCTCAACTTTTGAAAAACGAATTTCTAAGTACTTATGGGAAAGATTAAATTACTTAATATATTATGTCTACAATAAGAGCTTACAAAGTTTTTTTTTTTTTGATTGTTCGTTGTTAGTGTAGAGACCCAATTGGTTTTTGTGTATTGATTTTGTATCCTACAATTTTGCTGAATTCATTTATTTGATGTAACAGCTTTTCTGTGGAATCTTTAGGTATTTCTGCATATAAGATTGTGTCATCTGTGAACAGAGATAATTTTATTTTTTCCTAAAAATGACATTTTTAACACAAAATCTAAAACAATATGAATCATGCATTGCTTTCTGTAACGCAATTGCAATGGCCCTACTAGGTCTAAGAAATTTAAAAAAATACACTTGAAAATGTAAAACCATCACTAATACTGGGGAGCTAGTCTATGTAATTAGTTTCTAATTTCAAATACCTTATATAGAAGGTATTTAAGGTATATATATATACCTTAATCCTCTAATCTATTAACTGCTTTAATTATACTTTTTGTAATTACTTAATCTATTACCCAAAGTAATGTTTTAATTTGTATGTGCTTAATATTTACGACACTTGCAATCATGTAGCCTGGATTTTTCAATAGCAGATTAAAAGAAACATTGAGTTCTTTGTAGATTCTGGTTATTATTAGCCTTTTACCAAATGTATAGCAGGCAAATGTGTTCTCCCATTCTGTAGCTTGTCTATTTGCTCTGTTGATTGTTTTCTTGGCTGTGCAGAAACTTTTTTAATTTAATCGAGTCCCAATTATTGTGATTGCCTTGGGGTTTTCTTCATAAAAATCTTTGCCCAGGCCAATATCTAGAACAGTTTTTTCAACATTTTCTTCTACAATTCTTATGGTTCATGCCTCGCAGTTAAGTCCTTTATCCATCTCGAATTAATTTTTGTAAATGGAGAGAGATACGGATCCTGTTTCATTCTTCTGTGTGTGGCTATCCAATTTTCCCAGCACCATTTATTGAATAGAGCTTCTTTTCTCAAGTATATATTGCAGTCTACTTTGTCAAAGATCAGATGGCAATATGTGGATGGTTTTATATCTGGGTTCTCTTTTCTGTTCCATTGGTCTATGTCTCTATTTTTGTGCTAGTACCATACTGTTTTGGTTACTATAGCCTTACAGTATAGTTTAAAGTCTGGTAAAGTGATACCTCCAGATTTGTTCTGTTTGCTTAAGATTCAAACAATTGAACAAGAAAAAATCAAACAACTCTGTTAAAAAGTGGGCAAAAAGCATAAACAGAAGCTTTTCAAAAGAGGATAGATTAATGGCCAAAAAACATATGAAAAATGCTCAATGCCACTAATCTTCAGAGAAATGCAAATCAAAACCAACAATGAGATATCACCTAACCTGAGTGAGAATGGCTTTTATCAAAAGTCTCAAAACAATAGATGCTGGCATGGATGTGGAGAGAAAGGAACATTTATATACTGTTGGTAGGACTTTCCTCTATGGAAAATAGTAAGGAGATTCCTCAAAGAACTGAAAGTAGGTCTACCATTTGATTCAGCAATGCCACTACTGGGTATTTATCCAAGAAAAAAAGGTCATTTTATTAAAAAGACACTTACACTTGAATGTTTATTGCAACACAAGCCACAATTGCAAAGATATGGAATCACCCCAAGTGCCCATCAATTCATGAATGGATTTATTTTTTTTACTGTAAAATTTTTATGCCAGGGGAGTGTGCAAACATAGTCCCCCACTAACACAAATTATGCAGTCAAGTTTCCCACATTTGGGGAAATCGCAGGGATCAGACATCCAGAGTGCAATGGATAAGCCTTGCCCTGGGAAAACCACCTTTGTTATCAGGTTATCTCCCCTGCCAGGTAACTATCATCATGAGTGGATAAATAAAATGTGGTATATGTACACCATGGAGTACTACTCAGGCATAAAAAATGAATTAATGCATTTTGCCACAATCTGGATGAACTGGAGACCATTCTCCTAAGTGAGGTATCACAGGAATGGAAAGACAAACACGATATGTACTCACTATTAAATTAGAACTAACCGATCAGCACTCATGTGCACTGACGGAAGTAAAACTCAACAGAAATCATGTAGGTGGGAGTGGGGAGGAAGGGATGGGTGAAATCATACCTAAAAGGTACAATGTACACTATCCGGGTGACGCACACACTTACAACTTTGATTCAAGCAGTACAAAAGCACTCTATATAACCAAAACATTTGTACCCCTGTAATATTCTGAAATTAAAAAAAGAAACATTGAAGAACATTAATCCTGACAAAATAAAAAAAGCCACTATATATATGCCCTTCATGTATTAATATTAATTGCTACTTCTGTAAAATGTAAATCCTGTATCAATGAGACCAGCACACTATCATATTTCCTATGGTCCCAGTTATACATTCATGCCTGTGATTTATACATGTGGCACAATTTTATTAATATACTACCATATGAACAAAAAATGGATTAACATACTACCATATGAAGAAAATTAAAGCATTTATACATGGCTGGAGATTTACTTTCTTCTTTCAAAACTATAATGCCTGTGAAATATTTAGCCAGTTATTTAAATCACATGCATTTCTAATTTTATTGAGCTTCACTTTACATTTCTTGCCCTAAATTAATTCAATATTACTGGAGGGGGTTTGACTAGGGTAGTCCATGAGATTCCTTCAAAAGAGAACAATATATAATATTATGTAATCTCATAACCCATAAAGCTGTCATCTATGCAGTACTGGCTATACTAGAGGAGTTTTTTGGGCTACCTATGTTGAGAGTTTTAATGATTATATTTAATAGAACAAATCTATAATGTCACATAATAAAAAGTAATTATTTATGTTTTTCAACATATAGTAGTGTTAAGTTACAGCCCAATGTTTTTCTTGAATGCTTTTAAAATAAAGATTCCTCGAAAAAATTCCTATCGATGATCTCATCTCCTGATTCATATCTGAAAATAAAAGTACTGGCAATCTTTGGAAATTAGAATAATTGGATAGAGATTGATAGCCTACAGAATGAAAACATCAGTTCTATTGTACATGAATCATCTCTTTCTACCAAAACATTGACTTTACCCAAAATAATTAGTTTGGTTTTCAAAGCCCTTTCTTTATTCAGTAATATATGGGTGAAAGCATCATTCCTAGTGACTTATTTTAAATTTTCAAAGAACTTAAAATGTATGATGGTGGTGAGCTTCCAAACAATCAAAGAAACCTTAGCAATAGATGCATTCTGTCTACATTCATATGAATTTCTACATCTCTATAAAGACCAAACACTCTGTACATATATATATTCACAAATATATTGTCTGTATTTTCTATTTCATTTTAAAAATTTGGACATTGGCAGATAAATTCCTTCTTTGAATATATGACAGTAATATATTTTAACACCACTGTATTGCCCCTGTTATTTTCATATATTATAACTCCACTCATTGAAAGAGGGAGCATAGCACAGGCAATCATATATTCATTCTCTGACTCAATTTTGGTAAAACTGTGGTGATCCCCATAGACTCTGTAGTGTTCAATAATATATTCATTAATTCACCCAATATTCATATGACATATATTGAATGTTCATAATATGGCAGGAAATAGGCAGTTTCTTGGTTTTAAAGAACAAATAGAAATGTAACCTCTACCTTAAAAGAGTTTATAGTCTGATGATAGAGAGAGGCTGGGAAGAAGTTATCAAAGTATCTGAATTAATTAGAAGATAGAGATTTATACAGGACATAATAAGGAAAATAAAGGAGAGGGTATTGGTGCTATCTAACTGGGCTTTGAAGGTAAGAAGATCAAGGTGGAATGGTAATAGAATCCCAGTTAATATAGATGCATGGAACAGCATGGTTTTCTGGAGGACTTGGGACTGAGGGTGCTGAGAAGGAAGGAGAGGGTGATGTGGGGTAGAAGTCTAACATAAGAGATACAACTGAGATAACAAATCTCTGGAGGGTCTTACATGTTATGAAGTTATCCCATAAGTGAAGCTATTACTTTAAGCATTGCTAAGAATATGTCATGAATAGATTTATACAGCTCTTTGGCAGTAAAGGATTTGAGATGGCTTAAAAAAATAAAGATGGTGAAAAAGAATGCAATGAATAGTTGAGGAAATCAAGGGGAAAATAGGAATATGATAAAGCCAAGACTAAGCTGGCAAACAGGAATGTAAAATGTATTTCCTATACACAATTACTAGAAAAGAGGATCAAATTTGATTCTAAGCCTACTGAATACAAAGTAGAAAAAGAAAGGCAGGGCCGGGCACAGTGGTTCATGCCTGTAATCCTAGCATTTTGGGAAGCTGAGGCAGGAGGGTCGCTTGAGCCAAGAGTTTGAGACTAGCTTTGGCAACATAGCAAGACTCTGTCTCTTAAAAAAAAAAAAACATTAACAGGACATGGTGGCATGCACCTGTAGTGCCAGCTATTTGGCAGGCTGAGACAGGAGGATTGCTTGAGCCCAGGAGTTTGAGGTTGCAGTGAGCTACTATGACACCACTGCATTCTATTCCCCAAGGTAGAACACAAAACCCTGTTTAGAAAAAACGAAAAAAGGAAAGAAAAGGAAAAAGAAGGACAGTTAGGCAATAGTGATTCCTATTATCCATGAGAAAAAGTGTTTCCTAGATTAAAAAAGTAGAGGAAAAAAAGCAATCAGTTGCAATATTCCAAGTCCAAAGAAGACAGCAAATGGGTATTAAGAATGAACTTCCCCCGGAGTGGGGGAAGATGGCGGATTAGGGGTTATCTCCTGGCTTTCTGCTCCCAGAGTAGGAGGTGAAGAACACGGACACCCACACGCGAGTGAGGCGCTCCCCTGCAGGATCAGCTTCGTGAATCTACAGAGAAGCAGCGAGGGACAAGCAGTCCCGCGGATAGAATAAGGTTAGCTTTATAATAGCTGGCAAATTACTGGAGAGTTGGGACAAAGGGGAAGTCCAGTGTGGGCCGGCCACACCCAGCGGCGGGCTCGCCCGCCAGTGAGATCTGACTCACAGGAAGACGACTCTTCCTCTACCAAACCTCACTCCCACGCAGGCAGGGAAGTGCCAGAAGTCAGTGTGAAGTGGTAGCGCAGACCGACAAGCGGTGGGGAGCCGAGACAGGAGCGGGGTCCATTTTGAACGCGCCGGAGCGCGGCGCTGGGTCGGCATCGGAGGGGAGGGACTGGCCCGAGCGCGCGCTCCCCGGATCGGACGCCGCCTGAGCCCACAGGGGAGAGTTTGGAGGCAGCTTCTTGCCACAGGAGACCGCCAGGACTGGATCGGGGAAGTGGAACTCCATAAAAGAGTCTCTACCCGCGGAAATCACTGAAAGTTCCGCGGGTGCTGGGAGGGACACAGCACAGAGTCCTTCCGCGGATCCGTCCAGAGCTGCCGTGGGTAGGGCGTGCAGCGAGCTCAGCGTGCGGCCCTGGGAGTTGGCAACGGTGACCCCGGCTCCAGATGCCCTCCCGGTGCAGTCGGCTTCAGCGCTGACTAGCAGGGGGTGGGCAGCTTCAATTCGGGGACCCCAAAATCTGCAACCGCAGGGACTTGTTGCCTGGGTGACCGCCTGAGTCATAGCCGCTGCCGCTGCAGCAGAGCTGGTCGCGCCCTGCAAGGAGTGGCGCGCAGCCACTTTTTCTCCGGAATCTGCGGAGTCTGTCCCAGCTGCAGACTCAAGCCCCGCCTCCGAAAGGGCGGAAAAAGAGAGAAAGAGCGATATTGCTGCCGAGTTTCCAGGCAGTCTCCGGCTGCTCTGTTCCACTCGGTCGCTGGCGCTGTCCACAAAATGACGAGGAACTGAGAGTAGACTGAGAGAGACTGCTTATAGAACTGTGATCCGGGACACATAAGTCCCCCTCTGCCCGCAATTCATCCTCCGCCCCAACACACCGCGCTAAAGTGCCGGCCTCTGCCACTAGGCGGAATAAAAGGGCCATTTTATTTTTTTTTTTCTTTTAAATTTTTTGTATAGTTGTGATCTGAGACGACATTACTAGCCCCTCCACCAGGCGACTCGACCCCTACCCACACATCGTGGCAAAGGACCTGCTCCTGCCTCCAGGCGGAGTAAAGGGGTCGTTTTTTGTGTGTTTTTTTTTCTTTTCCTCTTCTTTTCCTTTTTTCTTTTCTTTTTCTTCTTTCTTCTTTTTCTACCCTTTTTCTCTTCTTTTTTCTTTCTTTTTTCTTTTTCCTTTCATTTCCTTTTCTTTTTTCCTTTTTTTTCTTTTCCCTTCTCTATATACATATTTCTCTTAATTCTTGCTCTTTACTGTTTTTTGTATATATATATATATACATACATATATATACATTTTTCTTCTTTCCTTCTCTTTCCCTTCTTCCTCCTCTTTGCTCTCTTTCTGCGAGTGTGTATGTGTGTGGGTGTGTGTCTGAAGCCCACGACTGCAGGAGCCCGATTGTTGAATCTCCACAGCGGGGCTGTTTTGCACCAAGGAGACAGCGCGCACCCTTGAGAGTGTCTAGTGACCAAGGAGGCCGCTCTTCAAGCTGAGACACGCGCTCACCTCTCTGCCGTGACTTGGTGGCTGGAGCTGCCGGCCAAATGGACAGATTCCACTGCAGGAAGGGCCGTGTAGAGAGTGAAGGAGGCTGTTTTCCCAGCAGAGTCCTGTAGCCTCATTTTCGCGGTGACCTGGCGATCAGCGCCTCCTCCCAAGGAATTAGTTCCCCACCCTTGGCAGTGCAGAGGAACAAGGGAAGCTGTTCTCTGGACTGTGACCCTGTGGGGGAGGTGGATGACCCTGGACTAAGATCTGACCACTGATATTGCGTACTAAAGGGACTGACCCCACATCCGCTGGGGTGGAATAGCAGGACAAGCTGCTCTCGGGTCTGGGTCCCTCAGGGGTCTTAGGCCGGGCTTCTCTAGCATTGCTGAAGTGTGTACTTCTTTCCAGCTAGTCAACACTGCCCTTGATGGGGTGGAATAATAAGGATCGCCACTTCCTGAGCAGAGACGCCAGGTAGCCCCAGGAAGCGCCCTTCCCTCAGTCTGGGGGGTTATCTGCCCCTCTGGCAAGTGAAAACCTGCCCTCGGAGGAAGAAAGAAACGAGAGAAGACGTTTTTCAGGCGGGGCCTTGTGACAGTCTCAGCCAACACCCCTCCCACAGCCCTCCAGGACAGAGCCCGCCCCTGAAGGTAGGGAGATAGGAGAAAAAATACTTTCCCCATACGACTAGCCTGAATCTGTATGACCTTGGATCTAAGTAAAAGGGGACAGTGTGTTGGCGCGATACAGCTGATCGGTTTTGAACACCTGACAAGAACATAACACAAATGATTACACTTGGTGCCCAGGCTGCAGTCATCTTAGGGGCTAGTGGTCTGGGAAGGAAAATCTCGACCAGAGTCCTCAGCAATTGCACGAACTGGCATACTCATTAGGAATTTCTCCACAAGAGTGCCTAATAAGCCCTGAATAACATACTAGCAGCTCTCTCCTAGCTACAGATCAAGCAACTTCGGAAGTATACTGCCTCAGGCACGCTGATTCCTGCTGCTCTTCTCACCACATCTTAAGTGGTAATAAGGCTCAAGTAGCTCTTGGGAGAGGCAAAACATTTCCCAAAGTCTCAGGATTTTGTATGTCCCATTTGGGATTTTAGAGTTCAATTCAAAGGTTCTGGAATACCTTGACA
>NW_012150330.1:736632-737059 GCF_000956105.1 Propithecus coquereli | reverse complement strand
GCAGGGACTTGTTGCCTGGGTGACCGCCTGAGTCATAGCCGCTGCCGCTGCAGCAGAGCTGGTCGCGCCCAGCAAGGAGTGGCGCGCAGCCACTTTTTCTCCTGAATCTGCAGAGTCTGTCCCAGCTGCAGACTCAAGCCCCGCCTCCGAAAGGGCGGAAAAAGAGAGAAAGAGCGATATTGCTGCCGAGTTTCCAGGCAGTCTCCGACTGCTCTGTTCCACTCGGTCGCTGGCGCTGTCCACAAAATGACGAGGAACTGAGAGTAGACTGAGAGAGACTGCTTATAGAACTGTGATCCGGGACACATAAGTCCCCCTCTGCCCAGCAATTCATCCTCTGCCCCAACACACCGCGCTAAAGTGCCGGCCTCTGCCACTAGGCGGAATAAAAGGGCCATTTTATTTTTTTTTTTCTTTTAAATTTTTT
>NW_012150330.1:720843-724520 GCF_000956105.1 Propithecus coquereli | reverse complement strand
ATATTTTATGATACACTGTAGGATGTTCTCAACAGTATCTGCACAAGAGACTTAATTACAAGTTTGTATTTTTTATTATTTTTCATGTCCTTGAGTGTTGGCTGGTATCCTAAAACCAAACTCAGTTTGATAAAAGCAATTAGACAAAAGGGCCATATGGTGTAATCCAAATCCAAAGCTCTTTAATGGTCTAGACAAATCCAAGGATAAAGTTGAGACTATCAAATGAAATAAATGAACTATCTAATTATAGCGATGGGTGTATCAGCAGAGCCAGAACAAATTCCTTCCAATGTGGAAGATCCTCCCAGTAGCTGGGATGTAGTGTCATTTCTCATTGATTAATATCACTTATGCCTCATCTGGTGGAACATAAAAGCTTCATCTATCAATAAAAAGTCACCATATCCCCATTCTTACAAACTCTAACATAAGAAATATAAAAATTTCTAGTATTTCATCTACTTTCTTCAATGTAAAAGGATATAGTGTCTTGCTAAGTAGGAACAAACTCCGATCTCCATTGCAGGCTATTATCACACAGTGCCAGAATGAATTTCTCCTCAAAAAATGCCAAGGCCTCGAAACAACCCAATTGTAAATACTCAGACCAAAAAAATAAATAAATATAGTGCCAAATATTAAATAAAAAAATAAGCTATGGATTCATTTCTCACAGTGAAATATACCTGTATATCTTTGTATAATGAAAGTGTTGAAAAGTAAGAAAAATATTATTGTGGCTCAAGGATACAAGCCTACTTGTCTACTCCGTTTTTCAGTATATCACTGCTAGAGATTGCACCAAGTCCTGTGATTTTGGTATGAATAGATAGACATCGGGCTTACATTTCATTGGAGGGGACAGGCAATAAACAAATAAACAAATAAAAAATAAACATGATCCTGACAATGGCTATGGAAAAAAGCGCTGATTATCAATACAGCAAAATGAACTTCAGGATGTGTCAACAAAGAAACTGGTAATTTGAATAAAGATTTCTGAGTCATGATATCGGTTGTAGTGGCAATTTTTCTAGCCTATGTTTCGTTTTAGACCAGGTCTAATTTTGTTCAGGCCCCAAAAACCTGCAGGTCTGTGGTAATTTGCATGACTAAAAAAGAGACTTTCATTATCTCTTTGAGCATGATAGAAAAAAAAAAAAAAATCAGCCGAAATTGTTCTCTTGGAGGTTGCTTCAGGCCAAACAGGCAATAATAAGGTAATAAATAAGATTTTATGTGAGTCTGTGGAAAGAACTTATTGAAAGATGACTATATTCCACTCCAAAACTATTCTCCTAGGTAGGTTTGCAAAGCAGCATTTCAGAATTTAGAAGATTATTGCTCTGATATGAGAATCTGGCTATACTTGCGATGTAGTTTATTATAAGTAAATAAAGTGAGATGTAATTCATCTTTTTAAAAGTCATCTCTTTTCTCTTTCACCTCATTCTCAGTGTAATTTTAGTTAACATAGTTCTTAATTTAAGCTTTATTTTACTAAGTAACACACCTACTCAGTATTTCAATACCATGTTAGGTTTTCTCATTTTCAAAGTTAATTAATGACAAGTTCAGATTCTCTGGAAAAAAGTAAATCTATAATTTCTCTTTTGCATATGAATTCCACCATCACCAGTAGGGCCTGTTTTCTGATTTATTATGTATGAGGTCATTTTGTTCTTGTAATACACATGAAGGAGCAATTCCTGTGCTTCATAATTGAGTAATAAGACATCGACGGCAAGCACATTCTTCCGACTCCATAGAATATTTACAAGAGTGAAAGCTGATATGCAAGTGATTTCCATCATCAGAACAGTGCAATAATCTCAAAGGCAAAAATACTTGTATTCTCTTAATACTATCAAAAATTAGAAATAATAAAAATGAAAACATCTGCAGCTACCAGCTGTATTCGTTGGACATTATTAATTTGGTGCTGTTGTTCTTGGTAGCAAATCAGAAAATTCCATTTGTGTTAAGAGTTCTGAAACTATTCCACAGTGAGAAGTTACTTATTTTTCTATTGACATTCTCAAAGAAAATGGCTTATTCCTACAACTCACTTGATAGTAAAACTATGTAAATGTATCCCAGGAGAATCTGGTAACTTTGAGCAAAGAAGGAAGTCTCATTGATTATTTGCTTGTTTCCAGAATTGGAAACTGTATAATGAGAGTCCTTCTCGGAGAGAAAACATCCCATTTAAATTCTCCTTTTATTTGTCCTTGAGCTGCAAAAGTTCATATTTGTTGTCACTGTTTTAAGCGAAATACGTAAATGAAATCATATTTTGTTCTGCTGTGTACAGTCATTACCAGCAGGCATAGTATTGGGCAGAAATTTGGAGCTGTGTTTGTTTATTGAACCTGAAATAATTCAAACATGAATGCCTTGAGAATACTTAAAAGATTTAAAGAAATATTCTGAAATAATTTCAATGCAGTTAAAAAGACAGTGCCAAGAGAGAAAATCAGAGCAATCTTATATATTTTTTAATTAACTGCATGCTTGTTAGGAAAGATGACAGTTGTACTGAGGATAAGTAAGCTGTTTTGCAGAACCAGAGAGGTACAAAAATCAAGAAAGCATGATTATCATCACTATATGATATAGTTGACCCTGATCACACCTCTACTTAGTCCAGAGGAGATTTGAAGCCCTGAGAGTCAGTCAGCCTTTCCAGAAAAGGCTGGTGGTAATATTCTTCTCATTATGAACACAGAAACTTATATATGATGCTCTTAGAGATCATCAAAGTCATACTACTTACCTAAGAAACGAAGGTATAAAGATTTACCTTTAACATTTGCATGGTCTTGGGCAAAAGAGAAAGTGGAGGCTCACATATATTTTAAGAGTCATAAATTAAGCCATAGATTTTAAGTAAAACATGTTCCATCCTCTTTCCTTGACAGTTAACCTATGACTGTGTAAATAGTATTAGAAAACCTATGGGTTTAATATGAATTAAACTTGGTAAAATACTCTAAACAACTGAATTTAATGATTACTGCACAAGTCTTGAGTATTTTGGTGGTGTCAAGATCAGCAATAAAATAAAGGCGTGTAATCCATATTTTTATTTTACGTTTTCAGTTATGCAGCAGGAATAAGTTCTGGAGATCTAATATATAGCATGAGAACTACAGTTAGCAGTGCTACATTGTATGCTTGAAATTGTTAAGTGGGTAGCTCTTAAGTGTTCTTACCATATGCACACAAAAAGGTAACTATGTAAAATGATGAACATGTTAAGTGTCCTGATTGTGGTGATCGTTTCACATTGTATACATATATCAAACGTCAAGTATTATACCTTAAATATATGCAATTCTTATTTGTCAATTACAATGCTTGAAAACTGAAAAATGTATGTATTTTTGCCTTAATTTCAGAAAAGTCAAAATTTCTGTTGTTACAATGAAAATTTTCATGTCACTTATTCTTCATTGCAAGAGATGCCAAATTAGAAAATGTTTTTTGAGTGATTTTAGTTCTTGTATAGCTCCTTAATATTAATTTCGGTACGGCAAAACTTCACTCTGCTGAGGAGTGGCAACTAGAAATATCAATAGATAGCATAGTCACTGTGATATTTGGAAATAAGCTATTCATTTTACAAATTGTGTACAAAAATTGTAATGAGCTCCTATATGGTAAATTATTAT
>NW_012150330.1:716456-719753 GCF_000956105.1 Propithecus coquereli | reverse complement strand
TATTCATCAAGGTAGCGATTTAAAGATTGGTTATCATTCTTCACACATGTTACTTCTAGAACTATATATATACAAAATTAAGAATAGTATAAATTAATAATACTAAACATTCTTTAACCATCATGTGTTACCATTGGAAAAGTACATTAATTTGTTCTACTCCTAGAACCATGGAAGACAGACAAGATAAATGGACACTTGGCACTGCTGGAAAATGACACTTCTTTGTGGAAGAGTCTATTGCATTCATCGCCTCTGAGAGGAAGAATTTGACAAGTTAATTTCTCTGTTATTCTACAATTCTATTGAAGTCCTCCCCACACTGTGAAGCAGTGTTCATCTCCCACATTGTCAGTGGCACAACCTGCACACTCTCTCCTCATTTAGATACTGTTGCCTTGTGTCAAGGACACAGAGAAAAGATGTGGCAAAGCTTTTCCTGGGCTTCTTTGAGGTCTTTAACATCCTCTGATGCTGGTGACCCAGGACAGAGTCTGGAAACCAGACTGCCCAGGAAAGGTGATTTATTTGCTCAGGATCTCTCACATCCAATTAGCAATAAAGCCAAGTATAGAACGATGGTTTCCTGACTCACTGTCTGATGCTTTTTTTCAAACCATGCCTTTTTCATTTCCTGTGCAAAGCCTGTAAAAAGATATTTCAGTAATTTTATTTATTTATTTCAATTTTATTATCACTCAAAGCAAACATGAGAGTTATGATAGATCATATAGAGACTTTGTCTAAATGGACTATAGCTCTACAGTAAACTCCATGCTATGACTCTGAAAAATGAAATATTACATTACTTAAAATTGGCATTTAACATTTTAGTGCCATTGTATGTACTATTAACTAGATAAAACTAAAAACAATACATGAGAGTTTGAAAAACCAATGAACTGACAGTTGAGAAGCCTTGATTTTAATCTCAGCTCTGTAACCAGCTAAACATTCTAGCTTCTCTTACTCAAAGCAAATAAATAAGGAAACAAGAAATCCACAACTTTTTTAGATCTCTGAGTCTATGAATATTTATAGTTTATGGATAATAAGTTTAACAAGTAGGTATAAGGAAGAATTGTTATTATATGTTGGTGCAGATTTTTCTCTTCAAAAAAGAGAATCGCTTTGTCTCCTCTTCCAAAGCTGTGGTTTTCAAAATCAGACCCCTGATAAAGCATTATCTACATTACCTGAGAGCTAGTTAGAAAAGTAAATTCTCAGACCCCATTCCAGACCTATTGAATAAGAAATGATCTGGGACTCTTGAATTGTTTTAATATGATCTCCACGTGCTGTCAACATATGCTCAAGTTGAACCACTGCTCCAGAATATCCATTCAGACCTAGAAAATATTCAAAGAGAAAGTGATAAAATTTGACATGAATTAATCGTAGAAACATTTGGCAGATGTTAAAGATTGATGGTATGAGTTAAGTTTGTATAAATAAAGCTGTTTAAATGTAACCTTCACAATATGGGAAAAGAGACAATTAAATGCTCATGTTCATGACCTGGTGCTTCTCAGAAAATGATTAATCATTTGAGGCGCTAAGTGCCTTTCTATTAGTGGCGATGGTTGGCCCTTTAGGTAATTCAAAAGAGGTTCACATTTTCTCACTTGTCACCAAAATAGGTAACAAAATATGGCAGAGTGAATGCTGAAAGGAAAGGTAGAGGCTCAGAGAGCTCAGATTTAAGTATATAAAGAGGACCAGGACTCTTCAACAGGCAAAGAAAACAGCCTATATTTATAACATTTTCTTTTTAAAAGAAAGAAATGTTTTCCAAGAAATCAGTTTTCAAATGACTCAGTTTTAAAAAATGAAACTGAGAACTGCATAAGAAACCACCCAAGAGCTAAGTGACAAAGCTTATAAGAAAGAAGCAGACAGCCCAGGGTACAGGAGGACACTCTATTTGAGCCCAAAAGCCTGAAAGAATACCATCTGAGTTATCTCTCTTGAATATTCTAGTCAGTTTAATCATAAGTTCGATCAAGAGTAGATATTCTAGTGATTGATATTGAAACTCATTGTTTGTCATGGTGCAGAAGGTCTATGAAACTCATTTTACTGTGTGTTTTCAGTCATTTGATACTAATCAAGGGGCATTTAATACAGCCTCAAACACCAGAAATCCAGTATAGATATGATTGTTCATATAGAGTCAATTCTACCTGGCTATTTCAGTTCACAGCTAGAATAAATAGAATAGTTGTAACAAGGTTTATTTCGTTCTGTGCATGCTGCATGTTACATTAGCATGATCGTAAAGAGAAGGAATAAGTAAGCAAATGTGCTTATGCATTGAAGAGCTTAAAATCAGCAGAAGATTTTAAAATAAAGGAGAGATTATGTTTAAGAAATGTAAGGAGATTTAAAAACTCTAACCATACACTGGTATGTCATTTATACAGTATCAATTATTATAACATTTATTTCAAAACTTAGTGTTATTAAAAACTAAATAAACTTAAAGTCATTTAGAAAAACAAATATAAAAGTAGGAAATGTAGCATGAAAATGTTAGAAAGAAATATGTAAAACAAATGCATAATTTAGTCTTCAACCTACTCAATTTAACAATTAAACTCAAGATTTCTCCAGACATGAATTACAAGTTAAAAGTATTTAATTGCTAATTTGATGGTAAGTACATGTGGTGCTTGTTTTTCCATTCTTGTGATACTTCACTTAGTAGAATGGGCTCCAGCTCTACCCAAGATAATGCAAGAAGTGCTAGATCCCCACTGTTTTTTGTGGCTGAGTAGAACTCCATGGTATACATATACCACATTTTATTAATTCACTCATGTATTGATGGGCACTTGGGTTGTTTCCACATCTTTGCAATTGTGAATTGTACTGCTATAAGCATTGGGTGCAGATGTCTTTTTTATAGAATGTCTTTTTTTCCTTTGGATAGATGCCCAGTAATGGGACTGCTGGATCCAATGGTAGTTCTACTTGTAGCTCTTTGAGGTATCTCTATATTACTTTTCACAGAGGTTGTAGTAGTTTGCAGTCCTACCAGCAGTGTATGAGTGTTCCTGTCTCTCTGCATCCACCCCGAAATTTATTGTTTTGGGACTTTTTGATAAAGGCCATTCTCACTGGAGATAAGTGATCAACACTTAAGTGCACATATACTAATAACATTCATCGGGTATAAGGCAGATGGGAAGCAGGGAGGAAAGGAGAGGTATATACATACCTAATGGTTGTGTTGTGCACTGGGGGATGGACACTGTTGAAGCTCTGTCCTGGGTGGGGCAAAGGCAATATATATAA
>NW_012150330.1:704582-715756 GCF_000956105.1 Propithecus coquereli | reverse complement strand
TTTGTACCCACATGATATTGAAAAATAAAAAAAATTAAATTCACTATTTTTCTCAGGCTTTCTACTATTACAATTATAGACATACAGAGGAAGGAATTCAAGTAATTCCTTTTAAATTATAGTTTGTCATTGCAATTGTCTTCACATTTAAACAGACACTAAAATTTATCAAAATAGTCACTGTAATGAAAAGAAATTAATTACTTATTTCTGAGAAAATGGAGTGGAATGTGTTTGAATCCAAACCCAAACCTATAAAAATGTAGGAAACTGTATATTTTAACTTTGGGAACAAAAAAAACAATGTAATTTAGATTCAGTAGTGCAACAGAGAGGAGGCACACACTTAAGCGAATATAAGGGATTCTTAGATTACTTCTGTTATCCAGAGCACCAGAATCCAGCAGATTATAATATCCTCTTCCATTTGATCAATACAGAGATCTGTTTGGGACCTGCTTAGATGTATATTTTGGGATATAAACAAATAAATATTTAATTATTTCTTTATTTATTCTATTAGTAGATGGTCCTCTCCTAGGATACATCTGGACAATTGATGCTCATGCTATATAAATATGTCATATATTCATACATGTAGAAATCCCTGCTTAGTATTATACATTGTTAAATTGCATACCCTTTCTAAGTCTCAACAGAATGCAAGTGCTAAGTATGAAAACGATTGGTTATCTAACTGTGATCAGCCCTGTGGAGACTTCCAACTTTAATATATTAAATGTGATTTTTTTTAAAGATTAGGCTCAAAATTATTTTGTCCAGGTTCCTCAGTGCCTTAGTCCAATGGAATGTCTCAATAAGAATATTAGATGCATAAGCACATTGTTCAGGGTTGGAGGGAGGAAGGAAATGTTTTGGGTGCCTTTTCTACTTACACAGGGACAGAAATTACACAAGTTTTTCCCAGAAAGTAGCCAGTAGCTGTGGATTCTTCCTAAGTCAGCAGAGCATGGTCGTGAGGAGAGTCATTGAAGTAGAAATTGGAAAGGTGCTCAATGTAGAGAAGAGCTGACATTTTTAACCAGGCCATAGTGTAGACTGATAAGCCATAGTGGTTAATTAATTAAACTATCTAGAAAGACCAACTTGCAGGTAGTGATTGCAAAAGTTTGGTAACTAGAAAGTTGCACAGATATCTCAGATCAAAGTTCCCTTCTCTGGGCAAAATTGAAGGATTTAGATCTCTATCTGAATATCTTCCCAGTACTATGAAAATCTTTCATGAGTAACAACAGTGTTAATTTTTTATTCCAATGTCAAATTAATGTGCATTTTAATGCACATACATTTTCAAAGAGTAAAAACATCCAATGAAAAGGGAGATTGTTATAAAGATTATCAGGATTACCTTGACCTATGAGGCACCCTGGCACAAGTCTCACGTCCGGGCTTCTTCTGATCTTGCAAATGGGGTTTCTATTTCTCCATAGAACAGCCTCTGTAAATTTCCTGGGAACTCCAGCGAGTTAATCTCTGCTGCTGCTGTTTTGTGGTAGGCCTCTCAAGTACTAGATAGGTAATCTAGGATGATTCATTCTCCTCCAGCTCTCACACATTCTGTTGTGATGAATGTTCAAGAAATGCATTGATGTTCTGCCATGATAATAAAGTTTTTGGACTGTTTTTGCAAATCTTTTACTTTAACCAAGGAAATATCGTAATACTCAAGTGCCGGAGAGCATCACAATCAAATTAGATTGTCTGAAGCTGGAAAGCAATTTTTGTCAGTAAGATATAGGCTGACATAAATGAGGTGAAAGACAAATGAAGATATGCATGTTTTCTGTTTGAGGTGTATATTAACAGTTTTGATGTAGTGTTTTCTTTGCACAGCTTTAAAAATGGACTTTTTTATGGTTTTAATCTAAGTTAAGGTTGGGAGGGCCTAAGGCAGATAAAAACAAAAGATCTGAGTAATTGAGTAATATTCAGACAAGACCAAGCTATGAATAAAGTAGTGAAATCCAGTCAGATCTATGGAGAAATGGAATAAATCTTCAAGGCTTTTCTTATAAATATTCATTTACACAGACAACAACAAGTACTATGGATGTTCATGTGTTTGCATATCTATCAAATGCCAAAAGTCCACTAGCTAATCTCCATGAAACATAAACCATTAGGCAATGCCTCTATTTTAACTTTAAGTTGTATTCATTGATTTTTAGACTGTCATCCTTGTTAGCTCCCACTAGCACATGTGTTTGTGATCCTGGAAATGTATTATATTTATTTTACTTTTCTTGTTTTCAAGGATTATTTCTTTATTAAACATTCATTAATTACTGATACGTGAACATTGAAGGACAAAGATAACTGAGTTGGAAATGGACCCTCATGTTAGTATTAAGGAGTTATGGACAGAAAGGGGATCTACAACAAGTAAAGACTAACAGCAATGCAAGGTAGAACTTAAAAAATGTATAGAAAGCTAGCCAAAAAAAGTACTATGCAATTTCATAGGAAGGTGAGATTATTTTTACCCAGGGGGTTTAAATAATTTAAATCATTTAAATATTATTTGAATGCATTAATACTTTCTAATGATTTAAAACCCAACTAAAGTGACATCTATACAATTTTTTATATGAGTACTCTATAACTTTTTGTTGATATACCTCAACTGGCACGTTAAATTTGAGTTGTGTTTCAATTTTAGTTTAAAAGGAGGGAAGTGCTGTGAAAGGATTGAACACTTCATCAGTTTGGGTTAAAACAATGAGGAAAGATTCCATTCCACCTTCCTTTATATGGAAATTTATTCCTTAAATGCTAACAACTCAAAATTTGAACAACAAAGTACAGGATTTGCTGCATATTAGGTCATCTTGTCTCAAAATGTTGTTTTTGTTAATAACTGTCAAGATTCCATTTGAGAATAATACAAAAATTAATTCAAAAGATTGCCTGCTGCTATATTTATTTCCTTCTCTGAAAGAAAATTGTTTCTCTCATGTGAAAGGGTAATTCCTATAAAGTATCAAATATCGCTCACTAATGAAAAGTTGTGAGAAAAGGGTTTTATTCTGGAGGTTGAAAATATATCACTGTATGGCATTAAAGAGAGGTGTTTTTAGCTATTATTTTACAATATTTTATCATTGTAAAATACTTCAATGGATACTACTTCTTTTAAATGCTTATATAAAGAAGATGGATATTGTTTAGATTCAATTATAAGGAACACATTTCTTGATTTGGTATAAAAGGGCCCAAAGCTTATGAATCATTCTGGATACAACAAAATTCATTGTTTAAGAAACAATATGGATACACAAAACACCAAAGGAGAACTTCCCTTCAGGTTTAAGGAGTAGGCCTGTTTCTCACCCCTTAATTTAGCTACTAAGTTCTTATTCTGATCAATGATTGACCCCACTGTGAAACTCTTCAATACATGTTTGCACATGTGTTCGAAAAAAATAAATGGACAAATTTCCATTTGTTAATCTCAGCTCATTAGATTAATTGGTGTTCCTGATACATGTTTTCAGCTGTGCTTCCATATCATCATCGCTCCACAGACTCAGAGATAAAAATTGGTTTTTTGATTCAACACAGTTTTATATATATACATGTGTATGGATAGTTTATATATGTATGTATAATTACAAATACTCAAAAGTGTATTTTTGTTTTCTCAAAAATTACCTGCATATATAAAAATAACTGTTTTCTTCTGCAATATTCCATCACAACCTCATATGAAGTGATACGCCTTTCACAGCAAGATTAGATATGGCTTTACTCTCAAACAGCATAGTAATGCATCATACTAACAGAAAAAGAGATAAAGTCTCCCTTAATCTAATTTGTCATTCCAGCAAGCTTTGTGGAATTTTCAAAGGTTTATGCCTCAATTCTCATTCAAGGTATAGACTATTTCTATAACTCCAGAAAGTGCTCTTTTTCAGTTATTCCCCCAGCACCCAATCCCTAGATAATCACTGTCTTGTTTTCTATCAGAATAGATTAGATGTGCTTCTTCTATAATGTCATATTAATAGAACTATAGTTTTTATATTATTTTGTGTCGAGTTTCTTTTTTCAACACAATGCTGTTAGTATTTATTCTTTGTTGCATGTATCAGTTGTTTATTTCTGTTTGTTGCTAAATAGTATTTAATTATATGACAAAACAACAAATTGGGTGATTATTCTCCTTTTATTAGACATTTGAGTTGTTTGCTATTTTTGGCTGTTATTAATAAATCTGCTATGAACATTGCTATGTGAACATTTTTTCACTTTTAATGGATAAATAATATGAGTGCAATTGTTAGATCATCAGTATATGAGTATAGTTATAAAAAATATGAAACCATTTTATTAATAGAAAGTGGTATCTTGTGGTTTTAATTTCTATTTTCTTGATTATTAATGATGCTGAGAATGTTTTCATGTGCTTTTGGCCATTTGTGTTTGCTTTTTTTTTTTAAGTGTCCATTTAAGTATTTTGTCTATTTCATTGGGTTATTATTCTTTTTATTAATAATTTATATTTTTTTATATATCCTCTTACAACTGATACAACGTCAGATAGACACACTATGGTTATTTTCTTCCATTTCTAGCTTACATTTTCATTTTTTCAATGGCATTTTTGATGAATAAATTTTTTCTTATTGTCATCAAGTATAAATAATCATTTATTTCTTTTATACTTCCTCTCTCTAAGAAATCTTTCTTGATTCTACAGTTAAGATATTCTTTATGTTTATTTCAGAAATGTTACAGTTATAGTCCTCATATTTTTATGATCCATCTCAAATTAAAGTGCATGATGTGAGGTAGGGGTTAAAGTTTGTGTTTTCCTTTATGAATATCCAGTTGTTAAGTGGAAAATAAAAACTTTTCTTAATCTTTAAATTATATTGACACCTTTATTGAAAATCAATTTACTGAATATGTGTTAGTCTATTTCTACACCATCTATTTTGTTACCTTGATATTATTGTCTATTCTTACAGCAATTTCATACTTTCTTGATTTTTGTAGCTTTGTAATAGGTCTTAAAATCAGACACTGTGTCTTCCAACTAATAAATGTACATGTCCCAAGTCTATTGGCTCCAAACCCATTGACACTATGTTGTAGACCACAATTTCCTCAGAACATCATTTTAATAGTTATTCTTGAAGAAGTGACTATATGAAATTGTTTTAACATTTAAGGAGAATAAAATAGCTTCAGTCAAAGATTTTATGGATTTAGACATAGATAAGCATATTGAGTAGATTTATGTATGGCTAAATTATAGACCAAAGTTCTAGTAATCACAATGGACCCAAACTGATGTTATCAGGTTATTAAGTATGCAATGTCTGATTTTGTTAAGTACTAAGTTTGACAGTTACTATCTCTGTTATTTCACTTTATAACTTCTTGTTTTATTTTTATTGTGAAGGTACATCCTCAGTCTTTCAAGTGCACATTTTGGCTTGTGATTATCTTTAAAATGTTTTTTTAGAGAAATTTTTGTGAAACCATGGATAAGTAAAAAATTCATGTTATTTTCAAATATGAGTTCCATCTTGAAACCAATCTCGGCTATTTGGGAAGGATGTGGCTGATGAACACACATTACATCAATGGTTTGAGAAGTTCCATTCTGGTGATTTTGATCTTGAAAATGAGCCAAGTGGGTGACTTAAGACCAAGGTGGACACTGATGAAGTGAAAGCTGTAGTAGAAGCAAATTCATCTCAACCTATGTGTGAAGTAACAGCAAAGTTTGACATTACTATTCCAACAGTCTTGGACCACTTGAAACAAATGGGCAAGGTAAAGAAGCTGGATAGATGAGTTCTGCATGAATTAAACATGGATCAGAAGAGAAATTATCTCTAAGCTCGCCCTTCTTTGCTGTCACGACATACAGACAAACCATTTCTACACTGTATTGTTATGTTTGATGAAAAATGGATTCTTTTTGACAATCGCAAGTGTTTGGCACAATGTTTGGATAAAGATGAAGTGCTGAAACACAGCCTAAAAACAAATATTCATTAAAAAATGCTAATGGTGTCTGTTTGGTGGTCCAGCACTAGTATTATCCACGATAGCTTCATGGAACCTGGTCAATCCATCACAGCAGATGTCTACTGCAACCTGTGGGATGAAATAATGAGGATGCTTGTGATTAAGCAGCCAAGATTGGTCAATAGAGACAGGCGAATCCTTTTGCAAGACAACCCTTGATCACATGTCACACAAAAAATGCTGCTCAAACTACAGAGGCTGGCCTTGGAAACTCTCTGTCATCCACTGTATTCACCAGACCTTAAACCAACTGACTACCACTTCCTCCAGGCTTTGGACCACTTCTTGCTAGAAAAAATATTCAGTTCTCCACAAGCTGTGGAAAATGCCTTTCAGGATGTTCACTAGCTCTCCAGGCTTCTTTGTTGCTGGCATAAACAAGCTACCCTTAAGATGGCAAAACTGTGTTGATAGTTCAGGCGCATACTTTGATTAATTTTACTGCTTCTTGTTTGAGATATAATAAACTACACTTTAAATTCAAAATCAGACATTTCATGTTTAATGACCTAATACTTCATCAATGGAACATATAAAACAATTGTAATGTTAGTTTTTAAAAAAACTTTTTATGTCTTGTTTTGTTTCTTAAATCTCCTGTCAAGGAGATTTCCTTATTCTGTGTTCTAAAATGATGTCTTCCTCCAGCCCCCACTCTCCACTCACACATATCTCATTTCTCAAAATTTCAATATGTTTAATTTTCCCCTTCCCGCAAGTATATCTTTAACATCCCACTCCAACATCTGTTTCCTCTCTTTGTATGGAAATATGATCAAATTGTTCATGCTTAGAAACAAAACAAAAACAAAGAACTAACCTCTCTTAACTTTAATAAAAGTCTCAATCATGTTCCCAATTTAGTGCTCTACCTTTTCCTCTTGGCAGTTGTTTCTTAAAGTATCAACTTACATCCATTTCCACCATCTATATAATCACCTGTCTCTTATCCTCTTCCGAAACATTTGGCAATGCTTCTCCTCTTTTGGATAGATGGATAGAAGATCTCCCTTTTTTGGGAGTTTTCTTCTATCAATATTTTTTTTTCCTCCTCAACAATAGAATACATTGTTTTTCTTCAGATTACTCCATTTTCGATAAAACCAAGTGCTTTAGAAATAAACTCAATATGTATAATTGTTCCTCTCTTCCATTATCTAGCCTGAAGAGAAAAAAATATATATATATATAATTGCCCCTAAACAAATGGTCAATAATTTGGAAAACCGCATACCTGGATTTAAAGTAGTACATGGAAATTTTCAATATATAACACATGAGTTTTGCTGGTAATTACAAATCAAAAATTAATGAAATGCAATCTTACTTTCAAGAAGTTCACACTCTAATGGATAAGGAAGTAATTTACATATTTATTACTTGATATTACATATTTAATGTACATAGTTTAAATTATGACACTGTCATAAGTGCTACATGTGGAGCACAGTAGAGGTCAACCCAATTTGTTATTTGCCAAAGGAGGACAATAATGTCTAAATAGAAAATAAATATATTTGACCTAATTCTTGAAAATAATTAGTTTTTTCTCTGCTGATTAAAAGGTCACACTACTATCAAAGCAGAGGACACAGACACATATATGCATATGCATATGCATAATAGAAAGACAAAGATTCAGGGCCATAAAAATATCTAATACCTTGTGAGAACCTACTGGAGTCTGGTTGATAAGCAATGCAAAGCATATATGTTTGTATGTACCCAGAAGAGTCAGAGATGATGTTAGGGATGAAAATTATATTTAAACTGTGAAAAGTTCTTACATAAATTTATAAGAATTTAAAAATATGCTCTCTTATTGAAGTGTTTAAGCAAGGGAAAAACCAGAAAACTACAGGATTAGGTTTTTTTGGTGAGAGGAAGGGATGATAAGTCTGGCAGATAGGCAGAAAAAAGACTAGAGTTCTAAGAATCAGTAAACAGGTAGAACATTTATAACAGTAATTTCTAAACACATCTAATCATAAGATTCAGATAAGACACTTGTTTAAGAACTATCTTCTCAAGGCCCTGCATTTAAATTTACGACTCACTGATTTTGGAATGGGGCCATAGGATCTGGAGTTTAACACTTTTGCCTATGGCTGTGCAAATTTGAAAAACACTGAATCAGGAGGTATTTTTAATAGCTAGGTTAGAAAGTGAGGAAGTTAAACTAAAACAGTGAATGTGAACATATAGAAGGGGAATATTATCAATGTTGATTCTGAGTTATAATTTAAAAATTGACATTTGAATAGACAGAATTGGTTAGATTTTTGGTAATGAGGAAAATGGAGGTAGGAGTTGGGATTCTTCCAAAATTTCTAGCTCATCTGATGTTGTTAGCAGGATCCCATTTCTTGACCTTCTCCCCCAAAACACTGCTTTGGCCACTATGGCCCATTATTTCTCAAACATACTCCCATCTCAAGGTCTCCATATTTTTTGTTGCCTGGGATTCTCTTTTCTAAGTCCTCCACGCGGCCAACTCTTCAACATCACTCAAGTCTCTGCTTGTATGTTACCTCATCAGAGAGCTCCATGACCATTCCACATAAAGTACCATATTCATGCCTCATTCCATTGCCTTAATTTTCTACATTTCACTTATCCTTTTTTTTTTTTCAATTTTTCTCAACAATAGAATGCAAATTCTGTGAGATCTGGGGACTTGGTACAGTCTGGTCCAAGGCCGATGATCAATAATTTGGTTAATTGATGAAGAAATTCTAAGAGAAAACACATAAAAGTAATAATCAATATAATCTTTAAGACTCAAGGGAATGAACTTCAAATGTTGGCATTTGATTTGCAAGGGAGATGATTTTCAGTAATAGGACCTTTTCTACTTTTGCTAGAAATAACGTATATAGACAGCCACCTAGTAAAAAGTCTCATTCAAATGGGTGTTATATATTCTATTTGAGAAAGAAATGACCTGCAAATATCAACACTTTTTCAAAAACCTAGACTACATGTAAAAGCAAGTTTCAATGTTCACTCTTAGTGTTATTTCTAATGTAAACACTATAATATAAAATGGCACTTCTGAATTTCCAAAAGAGTTACAATTTCAGTTTCTATCTGGGTCTTCCTTAACTTAGTTACATTTTTTCAAGAAACACTCTTAAATTAAAGTGACTCCTAGGAATTTTCTGTGAAATATGGACAGATTTGATATCACTTTTTAAAGAACCCTGAGACTTTATTTAGTTTTGTAAGTATATTTGGCTTGTGTAAAACTGTAGACCTCAACAGTGCAGATATCAAACCACGTTTTGAATAAAAGATACAATGTGGTGATTTATTCTGAGGGGCAATGAGCCAGCATTCTGCAATTTCATATTAGATTGTGGGCTGCAACAATAAACCTCTTTTAAGAAATGAAATAAATAGGTCTGATGGAAAATTTTTAGAAAGGAAATCACCCACAACAAATAGGGACAATACCTGTAAAATCTGTGCTATGTATTTTGATATAAATCATTTATAGTGCAGCTGCTTTCTGAAAAGGCAGCAGAATCTGAATGCTTTTGTAAACTAGGTACTCTATATGGATATATTTTCAAATAAAGCAAGTATAAATTGAACGTAGTTTTATACAGTACATTTGAACATACATAGAAAATCTACTTTCTAGAAACACTCTGAATATGCAAATGATGTTTTATAAATATAGCCCTCAAAGTCAATCTCGGTTTTATAACATAAAAATAAATTTTCATAAAAGACTACAGCTATAACAGCATAAATTTGAGTAGTGTTGAAAAAGGAAAAAGAATGTGTAGAGCAAATTCACAGCCATTAAAAAAATAAAGTTTTAGGAACTCACTCTAGTTATCACTAAATATTTGCTTTCTTTACTAAGCCAGAGTCTGATGAGAAGATCTTTAAAAAAAAAAAAAAAATTAGCTTGTGTACTTTCCACTGAAGGAAATTTGAAATGAAACAATTTAGAAGTAAATATGATGACATATACTTTTTATTAGCCTGAGATTTAATGAATGCAGTCACACAACAAAGACTTGAAATTAGCAAAAAGGAGGGGATAGAAAATTGAATAATCTATGAATGAATCCTAGATAATTCATTTGTTCATTCACTTATTAAATATTCAGCATGCCATCTATACTATAGTGATCTTATAGTTATCACAGTCCTGCCAAATGCTATTCCTACTTTCTTACAAGGAGATTTAGAAGGAAAGATTATATGTATTTGCATATTTCTTCATGGAAAGATTTCCTCTTCTGACCATGATGAAATAATTAGACTTAGACTTGTCCTCCCACTATAAACAATTACGAAATTGAGAAAAACATATTAGGTAACCATTTTCAGGCATTGGCTATTCGGAAGTGATGACTGAAATTGATGAGTGAAGGGAAACACATGAGATGAGCCTTATGTACATTCTAGATCTCTATCTGGTAAAAGGTTCCTGACTGTGGCAGAGGGAGGTAGAACCTAAGCAGAATCTCATTGAGCTGTGGAGGCAGAGATTGGAGTTTGGGAGTGCTGAAACAGTTCATACCTGTGGGCAGAGTATGGTCAAGGGGGAAGCCAAGCACAGAAGGAGAACAGAAGTTTGTGTGGTGATTCCCCATGGATTCATGATTTAGGGCTGGACAATATGAGCTCAGGATGAGAGTCTTTGAAACTCAGAAAACTGCAGTTGCTTTAACACTGAGAACAAATGGAAATGCCAGAGGTTGTACAATATTGGGAAACTTTAGAGTTCTCCTCCATCCAAAGTAGAGAAACCTTATCTGTCGTTTAGCTAAGACACTAAAAAGGTCACAGCTTAGGAATGGTGACTATACCCTCTAATAAGGGTTACCTACTCTTTCCTTTGAAAAGTTTAAAACCAATATTTGACTGAAACAAAGGGAGTCTTCATTAAAGTGGCTTTTTCCAGAAAAATATTCAAATTTCTTTAAAAGAAGAGGACATAAAATGTCATATGTAAAATGTAGCATGCAATGAGACATACAGAAAGGCAAGAAAATGTGTTTCATAAGGAGGAAAAAATGCAATCAGCCAAAACAGGTCCCAATCCCAAGACCTTCCAGATACTGAAAATAGCAGAAAAGCCTTTAAGAATT
>NW_012150330.1:700772-703127 GCF_000956105.1 Propithecus coquereli | reverse complement strand
ATATACACATATGCTTATAGCAGCTATATTCAAATTAGCTACAAATTGAAAACAACCCATTTGTTCATCCACAGGTGAGTGTACAAACAAAATTATGTTATATTCATACAACTGAGTAATACTAAGCAATAAAGTTTAAACAATTGCTGATATACACAAAATTATGGATGGATGTCAAAAACATTATGCTGAGTATAAGAAACTAGACACAAAAGGAGTATGTATTACATGATTTCACTTATATGATATTATTGAATAGGCAAAACTAATCTAAGGTGACAGAAACAATATCAATGATTTGTGGGTTTAGAGGTTGGTGAAAATTTCCTGAAAAAGAACAAGGAAATTTCTGTGATGACATAAAGATTCTTTATCCTGCTTTTGGTATGTGGTAGACAGAATAGCGGTCCTACAAAGAGGTCCACGTGTTAATGCCCAGAACCTATGGATATGTTATCTCACCTGGTAGAAAGGACTTTGCAGATACAATTAGGTTAAGGATCTTGAGACAGGGATTATCTTGGCTTATCCAGGTGGGCCTTAGTGTAATCCCAAGGCTACTTCCAATTGGAGGCGAGAGGATCAAAACAAGAAAAGCTGATATGATGACAGAAGCAGAGGTTGAAGTGATGCGCAGACATGCAGATGGACGAAGGGGCCATGTAACAATAAATGCAGACAATTTCTAGAAGCTGGAAAGGCAAGAGAATTGATTCTCCCTAGGAGCTTCCAGAAGGAACTGGCCGTACTCAAACCTTGATTTAGCACTGTGAGACTCATTTCAGAATTCTGAATTCCACAACTATAATTTAATACATTTATGTTCTTTTAAACTATTAAGTGTGGTTACTTGTTACAGCACAATAGAGAACTCTGTAGTAAGGTTGTTGTTAGTGGATAGTGGTTGTTGTTAGACTGTTAGTGGATAAATTTGTCAAAACTCACTGAAATACATAATTAAAACCTGTGTATTTAACTGTATGCAAGTTATACCTCAATAAAATTAATAATTTTAAATACACCAAAAGAAGTCCTCATGGAAAATATGTTCTATATGAACCATATTCTCTCAGTCTGTGGTGTCTGATAAAGAACCACAGACACCAAGTGGGAACTCGCCACATGTGTCTACTATGCATTTGAGTGGAAGCTAGTTCAAAATTGTTAAGTGCTATATATACACTGGATTTTGAAAACCTAGTACAAAAAAGGTGAAATATCTCAGAATTAATATTCATAATGATTACATGTTGAAATTATATTTTGTGTATATTGGGTTATGTAAAAAAACCTATTAAATCATTTTTATTTGTTTTCTTTTTGTAAAGTGGCTTCTAGAAAATTTAAAATAACATATGTTGCTCGCATTATATTTCCAACCTAAGAAAAGGGTTAGAGTCGCATCTAGTTAGAATGAGATTCTGGGAGGGAATTCCTCTTTGAAAAATTTTCGGGATAATAAGTAAAGAAAATATGGTATATCAGGAAGTGGAAAATTCAAGGGCAGAAATCAAAAGGTAAGAAAAATTAATGCATGTTTGAAGAATACCAAATAACAGAGGTTGGTTAGGGCACACAGCTAATGATGAAAATTAGTTGGAGATTGATCAAATAATATCATTATTTTGTTAGAAGTAGCATGAATTCCCAGAATATTAGATAAGCCTATCTTTAAATGTAAACATAAATACTTTGCAATGCCAAATGTAAAGGATGTTGGCATTTCTGTGCCTAATATTTTATGTTATTTGTGACACTGTTCCATTAGCACAGATACATTACAATGATAATGTCTTCCATTAACAAAAATAGAGAGTCAATTGTCTATGGAATTGATTTTTTTCTTTTTTTGCAATTTCATGCTTAGTCTACTCATTAAAGACTAAGTAGAGTGAATTACTTACCAGTCTCTAACTCTTGTAAATAAGCAAGATTTAAATTCATGAAATGAACAAAATATGTTGTCAGTATACAAAAATGTAATGGAAAAATGGACAGATAGTTGTTGAAATTTTGGTCTACAAAATGTCAAGCATTTACTTACGTTATATTAATATAGGTTGCAATAGAAAGGACTAAAGTCTACTAGACTGTTTGGGAAACTATATACATACATATCCATTTACGGGTTCAGATTTGTGCATTACTAGAAGTAGTTTGCATGGAAAAAATGCTGTGAAATAATGGTGATCACTATACAAATGTGTCTATACTCCCCACTTCCCCCATACGAAAATGGATTAAGTATGTACTTAAGTGCTATAAAGAAGTTTCTGCCTCTCTCTGGTAATGGGATAGATAGAGCACTCATTATAATTGCCTTCAAAAAAAATCTTTATTTTTACGTATACTAGG
>NW_012150330.1:697513-699781 GCF_000956105.1 Propithecus coquereli | reverse complement strand
TAATTTTAGTAGAGACGGGGTCTCGCTCTTGCTCAGGCTGGTTTCGAACTCCTGAGCTCAAACAATCTGCCCGCCTCGGCCTCCCAGAGAGCTAGGTGAAGGTGATTTTAACTTTACAAAATGATACATAAATTTCTCGTGTGTGTGTTTTGCAATTTGAAAACAGAAAACTGTAGCATTCGATCAGTATTTATGTGGGGGCATTTTGTCCAGACAGTTTATTAGTACCAAGAAAACGGAAACATGAGATTGATAAACTATGGTTAGCATATGGCCCACCTAACATTGTAAAAACATCATCTAATTTCTAACGGAAGCTTCTCATTTTAAAAAAGGGGAGATACCAGATCTGTGGATGAATGAAAACGGGAAGAGCTTTTAGAGCTATCACTATATATCAAAAGAAATGACTTTTAGAGTTCTTATCTTAAAAAGCAGACTGGATCATGAATGGGGAGGGTGTGAAGGGGACCAGCATGGAAGTGGTGACCTCAGTTGATTCATCCGGGTCAAGGTTCAGCAGGCCCTAGAAACAAATGATGGTGTGAAGGGATAGAAGTGGCCTGGCATTTGACCTCATTGGGGAATTGGATATTTTTGCAACTTCAATGATGGTGCCAGGGGAGATAGCCAATTTGATGAGGCAGAGAAATTTATCTCGACCATTACTGTATTCATTACTGTAGTCTATCTCAAAGTGCCTGGCGCACAGAAGACTAATTACTGATACCTTTAATGGCAAAGAATCTCCACCAAAATTATAGCAATAAATTATTGGATGATTCGAGTAACCATCTCTCATCTCTAAAAGGTGCAACTTTAAAATGTGTGACCAACTCCAAGTGTTGTTTTGAGGATGAAATAAAATGAGACTACAGATTGTACACTAATGTACTATATAAATAAAAGGAATAAATGAGATAAACCTGCCTGTGTGTTATCATTTCTCATATAAGTAAATACAATACCAGGTATGGCTAAAAGAATATTGCTGAATATCTAATTTGCATTCCTCTAATAATAAAAGCCAATAAAAAGTAAAGAAACCTACATTTTAGCATAGGAATTAAAAAAAGACATTTTCATTTGGACTGAAAGAAATGTGGCAAATGTTCTCTACTTTTTTGCACCAATTCTATTAGAGTATATCAATGCTTCTCAGTGACATAATCTATTGCAAAAAAAAAAAGGAAAAAAGAAAAAGAAAAAAAACTTTCACTAAGATTGATAGCATAATCTAACACTGAATTTTAAATTATTCACGTTGTCCTTTGGTATAGTTGCATAAAATATATAATCAGAATGACTCTATGGATAATGGGATATGCAAAATTACTCTACTTAGTAAGGTTCTTGATAAGTTTTATGGTTAATTTACCTTATGAGCTTCATCAGGGAATCCCTACTAATTACATGGAATGTATGTGCCTGCGTGTGTGAGAATTTATTTGCTTAAGATGCCCTTAATGAATGAAAATATTGCAAAGTTTGTTAAGGCTTGTTCCTACGTCTTCTGTATAACATCTTCCTGATAGAAATTTGTTTATTTCATTAGTTTATTAAAAATCTACTTTTGGTTTTGTTAACACTTTGTAGTAATTCTATCTTATATTTTATATATGGTTCTATTTTATTTTAAAATATTTTATTTGCTGTTGTTTTATAATGGGTTATGCATGAACATTGCGTAAAATTCAAAAGGTGCGTGTTGGTATTCAGTGCAATGTATGCCTCCGTTCCAACCTGTCCCCAGCTGCAAGGCTCCCCTCTTTAGAGGAAGTCACTATTATCAGTTTCTTGTTTGTCTTGATAGAGTTATTTAATACATATGAAAGAATATGCCTGCTATTTTTTATATAAATGGTATTCTATTTATAGAAATGATTTTGTACCTTGATTTTCTTCTTTTACTATTTTAACTGTAACAAAGTTTGGCAAACTGCTGCCCACAGGTCAAATCTAGCCCATCTCTTGTTTTACGGGGATAAAGCCACCCTCATTTATTGCTGCCTTGTTTATGGCTGCTTTCATGCTACAACAGAAGAGTTAAATAGTTGCTACAGAGACCTTATGGCCCCCAAAGACTAAAATATTTACTATACCTTTCCGCACATATGGAAGTAAAACTCAACGGAAATCAGGCCAGCAAACATATAAAAAAATGCTCAACATGTCTAATCATTAGAGAAATGCAAATCAAAACCACAACGAGGTATCACCTAACCCCGGTGAGATTGGCCTCTATCAAAAAAACACAAAACAACAAAT
>NW_012150330.1:693681-694328 GCF_000956105.1 Propithecus coquereli | reverse complement strand
AAAAATGAAAAAAACTTATTAAAGTATTTTTCATACCAGCTACTACCACAATTAATAAAATGTCAGTTCCTACACTCAAGAAATTAACAATCTGCCCAAGAAGACAGGTGCATAGGTAGATGCCATCCAAGGTGAAGAGTAATAAGACGGAGGCTAGGAATCTTGTCTTTGGAAAGGTATCTCGTTAAGGAAAATCTCCAGCTTTGTGTCAAACACGAACATTTTTTTCTAACCAATACCTTCAAGGCAATATTAATTAATTACTTAATAGTTTGGAGACTATTCCTTAAAAGTTCTGGAACAAAAGTTAAATGGCATATTTCTAAAAACTGACTATAACAGAATACTTAATATAGAACATAGTTTTTTTAAAAACCTGAAGAAAACCTAAAAATGTCAAATTAATAGAATAAAATTTTACAACAGAACTTCTGGCCTGAAAAATAAAAATACATGCAATAGATCTCAAATAATGCAATTCAATTTATTTTAGGCTTATATTATCAACCTGATAAAATATTGCTTCAAAGAGAAAAAACACTATTAGTAAGTTCCACGTAAAGCATTTCAATGGATGTTCCATGTTAATTAGTAAAAAACTGGTAGATGTTCTCTGCTTTCATTTAAAATAACTTTCTGTTGAAGGA
>NW_012150330.1:683098-684601 GCF_000956105.1 Propithecus coquereli | reverse complement strand
TTAATGTAACATCCTTCATGGTTTAAGAAATTTTGTCTTAAAATATATTTTATCTGATATTAGCTCATTTGGCTCTCTTTTGGTTACCATTTGCATGGAATATGTGTTTCCTCCTTTCAGTTTCAAATCATTTGTGTCTCTGGATCTAAAGTTAGTGTCTTGTAGACAACATATAGTTGGACCATTTTTTAAAAATCCATTCTGCTAGTCTCTGCCTTTAGATTGCAACATTTTAATCCATTTGTTTTAATGTAATTACAGATAAGGAAAGAATTACATCTGCCATTTTGCTATTCATTTTTTATATGTATTTTTGTCACTCAATCCCTCCATTACTCTCTTCCTTTTTATTAGATAAATATTCTCTAGTATACCATTTCAATTCTTTTTGTCATTTATGGTATTATATATTTTCTATTTATTTATTTAGTGGTTGCCTGGGTATTATAATCAACATCGTAGCTTATAACGATATAGCTCAAATGAATACCAATTTACTTTCAATAATATACAAAAATTTTGCTTCCATATATCTCCACTACCTCTTTATTATATTATTATTTTGCATGTTTATACATTTTTTACCTACTATAGTTTGAATGTTGTCCTCTCCAAATCTCATGCTGAAATTTGATCCTCCAGTTGAAGGTGGGGTTTAATGTGAAATGTTAAATCATGAGTGTACATCCTTCAAGGATAGATTAATGCCCTTGGGGTGGGGTGTGAGTGAGTTCTCACTCTTATTAGTTCCCATGAGAGCTGATTGTTAAACGAATTTGGCATCTCACTCCCTTTGCTCTTGCCTCCACTTTCACCTTGTAATCTCTCTGCACATGCTGGCTTCACTTTGCCTTCCACCATGAGCATAAGCTCCCTGAAGCCCTCAGAGAAGCAGATGCTGATGTCATGTTTCTTCAGAACCAGGCTACCAGAGAGGCCGAACATGCAGTCCTTGTACCACTCTAGCATCTCTCTCTTATCAATGAAATACATTAATAATTGATTCTAGTATTTGTTTTCTGTTCTCTTGGAATATAGCATTAGATATTTCTTAAAATAGCCAATAAAAATCAGGGTTGATTTAAAATAAAACATACTAGTCATTCTGTCTAAGATTTTAATATTTTTATGTAATTCATAACCTTGATGCCTCTACTTATTTATTTAAAATATTCTCCCTCATTCTGGCCTTATGTCTTCTTTGTACCTGATAACCAGGCATGACCTCATCTGAGATTGCCTTCCCCAGACAACTTTTGTGTTTTCCCATTATAACTTCTCCTTTGCTATCCTATCAAATTTGACCTGCTTCTTATCCTATTTTCCTGAAAAATAGCTTTACTATCTTCCTATTTAACAAAGTAATGTATACACAAAATATGTGATATATGGTAATGTTCCATCCTTTAAGGATAATATATTTATGTAATGAGTGTCATTTGGAAATAATGCTCTAAACTACATAGATAAATGAGGGCCCATTATTTGAAAGTTTATTTTTTT
>NW_012150330.1:679630-682948 GCF_000956105.1 Propithecus coquereli | reverse complement strand
GGACACGGGGAGCACTAAAGGGAGGGAAGGGCATGCCTTTAACCCGCATTTGGGTGAGGCAAAGACATAATGTGTAACTATAATGTTTGCACCCTCACAATACCCTGGAATAATAAATAAAAAAAAAAAAAAACTCAACGGAAATCAAGCAGGTGGGAAGCACGGAGGAGGGGTGGGTAAATTCACACCGACAAGTACAATGTACACTATCTGAGTGAAGGACACACCTGTAACTCTGACTCAAATTGTACAAAAGCAAATTATGTAACCAAAACATATATTCCCATAATATTCTGAAATAAAAGAAAATTTACTATCCAGCCCTTTACAGTGAAAAAAGAAATGTTTGCTGATCCTTGATCTAGAAGGTTTTCAATACCTGTATATATAGAGGCACCTAATACTTGTTAACAACTTTGTAATAGTCCACGGGCAAAGTGGGCGTGGTCACTTTGAGGCTAACTTTGTAGCTATGTGATATAAGACCATGCATAATATAATTTTGGACTGTGTCTGTTGACTGCTTTCTATGAATAATAATGAAAATACTGTATTCCTCCCCACTTCCACTTCTTAAGTCCCTTCCTTTCTACCAGCCTATTTTAATTAATTATATTTTTTGACTTTTAGTTATCATTATATGATATCATTTAATCCCCAAAGGTATAAATTATACATATATCAGTATGTTAAACTAATTTCTACCTTCTCTTTCCATTCTTTGTCTAAATTTTCTAGTTACAAAATTGAGATATTATCTGGATTTATAACACCCACATTCATCTTTGGAATCATAATGCTCTATTTTTTCTAGACATAGTCTTACAGCAAATGAGAACCAGTGCTTACTTATTGGCATGTTTGCTACAGATTTTCTTCTTCTGGAGACAGTTTCAAGAAAAAAAAGATAAGAATTATATTCTTTAAATCTTCAATATTTAACGACAAAAAATACAAAATCTTTTTTGTATCATGTGAGGTGATCTTTGTCGTTCTATTAATATGCTATATTATATTGAATAATTTTTATATGTGGAACCACCTGCATTCTTAGGATAAACCCCCACTTGCTTGTGGTATATGACCCTTTTAATGATGCTGAATTGAATTTTGTAGTGTTTTGCTGAGGATTTATGCATCTATTCATAAGGAGTATTGCTCTGTAGTTTTCTTGCAATATCTTTGTCTGGTTTGAGTATTAAGTTAATAGTGGCTTCACATAATGTATTATGAAATGTTCACTCTCATTTTGTGGAAGAGTTTGAGAAGAATTGTTCTTTAAGTATTTGGTAAAATTTACTAGTGAAACACTTTGGTCCTGGGTTCTTCTGTTAGAAGTTTTTTGAATCCTTATTCAATCTCTTTATCTATTGTAGGAATCTTCAGTTTTCTATTTTTTCTTGAGTTATTTTGAATAGTTTCTGTATTCCTAGGAAATTTTTCTATTTCATCTAGGTTATTTGATTTGTTAGCATGCAATTATTCATATTATTATTCTCTTATCCTTTCTATTTCTGTAATGTTGGTAGTAATAATACACTCACATCTATTTCTGATTTGAATCTTCTTTCTTTTCTTCTGGTTCAGATTAGGTAAAAGTTTGTTAATTTTTTTATCTTTGCAAAGAAAGAACTTTTAGTTCTTTTGAGTATTTTTCTATTTACTATTGATTTATTTCTACTCTAATTGGTTTTTTGTTCTTCTACTGGATTTGGTTTTGCTCTTCTTTTTCTAGTAATTTGAAGTGTAAAGTTAGGTTGTTGGTTTGAGAATTTTCTTCTGTTTTAAAGTGGGCATTTACAGCTATAAATTTCTGCTGTGGTCTGAATGTTTATGTTCACCCCTAGATTCATATGCTGAAAGCTAATTATCAATATGATAGTGTGAGAAGCTGAGGCCTTTGAGGGGTAATTAGGTCATGAGGATGGAGCCCTCATAAGTGGGATTAGTGCCTTTATAAATGAGCTTCAGGAGAGCTGCCTTGCCCATTTCTAGCATGTAAGTGGCCATCTATGAACCAGAGAGTGTGCCCTGAACTGAATATTCTAGCACCTTGAACTCTTACTTTCTACCCTCCAGAACTGTGAGAAATAAAGTTCTGTTTTATAAAGTTACCCAGTTTATGGTGTTTTGATATAACAGTTCAAATGGACTAAATATTTCCCTCTGAGTACTATTTCCACAGCTTCTCATAAGCTTTGGTAGGTTGTATTTTTATTTTTATTCAACTTGAAGTATGTTCTAATTGCTTTTATGATTTATTCTTTGACCCATTTTTAAGAGTGTGTTAATTTCCACATTTTTACAAAAATTCCAGATTTCCTTCTGCTGTTGAGTTTTATTTTCATTCTATTGTGATTGAGAAAAATACTTTGTATGATTTAATTTTTAAAAATTTGAGACTTTTTGTCACCCTGAATATGTTCTATTCTGGAGAATATTCCATGTGCACTTGAGAAAAATGTATATTTTGTTTTTGGGTGGAGCATTCTATATATGTCTGTTAGGTCTAATTGGTTTATAGTATTGTTCAAGTCTCCTATTCCCTAGTTTGTCTTTTGTATAGTTGTTATACCCATTATTGGAAGTAGGGTGCTGAAGTTTCCAACTGTTATTTCTTAACTGTCTATTTCTCCCTTCAATTCTGTCTGGTTTTGTTTCATATATTTGGGATGTGTTGTTATTAAATAGGTGGACATATGTTTATAATTTTAATATCTTCTTGATGAATCGACCCCTTTGTCATTACATACAGTAGTTTCCCCTTATCTGCAGTTTCACTTTCTGTGTTTTCAGTTATCCATGGCCAACCATGATTCAAAAATATTAAACAAACATTTTTAGAAAACAATTCATACATTTTATTTATGTGGACACCATTTTGAGTAGTCTGATGAAATCTCACTCCATCCTACTCTGTCCCTCCCAGGATATAAATTATTCCTTTGTCCAGCATACCCGCATTATATATGCTGTCTACCTGTGAGTAACTTAGTGGCTGCATGTGTTATCAGATCAACTTCCACAGTATTGCAGTGCTTGTGTTTAAGTAACCCTTATTGTACTTAATAATGGCCCCAAAGAAGAAAATAATGATGTTGGCAATTCAGTTAGGAAAAAGATCAGCTATTAAATGCTTTCTTTAAGTAAAAAGGTAAAAGTTTTCAACTTAATAATAAAAGAAAAAAAATTGTGTACTGTGATTGCTAGGATCTACAGTAAGAATGAATCTTATATCCATAAAGTTGAGAAGGAAAAAGTATTTATGCACAGTATATATACGGTTTGGTACTATTTACAGTTTCAGGTATCCACTGG
>NW_012150330.1:667143-677923 GCF_000956105.1 Propithecus coquereli | reverse complement strand
CATTTGTAGTAATTCTGTAGTAGCTGGATTATTTAATTTTTAATGTTTCACCATTTTTTGCCAATATTAAATGAATGACACTGATACTAGTATGTATTAATAGAAAAATGAAGAAAATACACTTGAGTATATTTTTAATGTATTCAGTGTAGCTCAAATCTTTAGTGAAGTGTTGATTCTAGAAGATCAGAGTCAGCATTTGACATTTTAATGAGATACTAAAGAGTTTTTAGAAAATAATTTTAGTCAGTCTTTATGTACTTCTCTATACAAATAAGTAAAGGAAAACACTGACTTCCTGGATAACTGCTATTTCTCAGTTCAGCCTGGTTTGGGAATAAGAAGTTGAGCAACAGCACCACCCACAGCACTAAGTTTCCTAGCTCTGTCCTTACAGATGTGTTAGAGACTCTAGTTCTCTGCCAATTCTTCCCAAATGGTTCTGAGAATCATCTTTGAGTGATTCTCTGAAATGTGCTAAGAGAACTCAATCTCTAGTGTATACAGATGGAATTCTCCATTTCTCCTTTCCTAACCTAGTACTATCCTGAAATATTGCTGATATCCAAAGTGGCAACTCTGTTCCCACTTTTTCTCATATCAGAAGGAGACTATGGCTGGTACTCCTGAAGCTTCAGTACCCAGGGCCCCTGAAGTAAGAACCAGTACAAAATCCCATAATTGCTGCTGTGTTCATCATTGGCAGAATAATTGTTACCTCAAAGTTGTGATGTCTTTTTAAATGGCAGCCAATAATTCACAGAAATTTAGAGAAATATATTTCAGTTTGTAGAACCCTGATTACTGGGTTGAACTTGATCCTATAAAACCTATTTGGGGACAATGTGAGAGAAAGATAATTAACCTTCTTTCCTGACATTTGCCTCCCTAGCTTAAACAAACTCAGGAAGCTTCTAGGTCCTGCATCTATATAGACCCCTATTTCCTCCTCCCACTGGTTCATTAGACATGTTCACTACACACTTCTAGATCTTAGTCCAGGACCTCTCAAAAACTGGTTAAGTGGTCTCATAAATGTAATAGAGGTTATTTGAAGAAAATTTCATACTATTGGACAGAGACAAGAATAGCTCTGTGGCAAAATGCATTTTGATATTTCATGCTAAAATTCAAAATATAGTATCTACAAAATGATTATGGAGTGAATATTCATTCCAAATTTTATTTGGTAAAATTTTTTCTTTAAATGATTGAAAAAGAGATCATTATATTAACGTAATAGGTAAATTATGACTATAAAAACATAGATGATGATTATAAAATGTATGATGCCTGTCCACCTAAAGAATGTGAATGCTAAGTAGCAGTAATTCCCTTTTCTATCAAATTATAATGATATTCAGTTAATTTCTTTTCATGTTTTGTATCTGTTTGGGACTGAAATGATTTGTCAGGAAAGCATCATTGATAACTGCAGCTGCTAAATAGAAAATTATTCACACAACCCCATAATGGTATCTGTTTTCCAGTCTCTGGAAATAAATGCCTTGAATGTAAAATGAGAGGTAAAATGTTTAATTAGAAATCATTGACATCACTCCCAGGAGTAGGTGCTTCTCCCCAGTGACAAGGGACACAGTAGAATATAAACTAGGTATTTTACAAATGCTACTGGGTAGATAACCTAGTCCTGCTTTCCTAGATAATCTCAAAGAGCTCATTAAATAGCAAGTTTCACATATTATGCTATGCATAATTTCTGAAATGCTGGAGAATTAAATCCCAGCGGTCCACTGCTTGTCTACTCCATTTGATATCGTGGTCTTGGCTTGGAGTAGCTGATATAAGTCAGTACCTTGACAGATAAATGGCATTTGTTTAATTTAAATGACACTCGTCATGCTGCCTTTTGTTCTAAAGCGCTATGAGGTTAATTGAGCAGATATGAAAAATTAGCCAGGCTAAAATTGCCTCTGCTCTAAGTCAGAGTTATTAATCCACTGGCTTTAATTTAGAGCTTCTCCATTTTCTCTGATAGACTGAAACATGTAGACTGTTTAAAGGGAAAATGCTAATGATAATATTCTAATTTTAAAATTTTGATGTGACTAAGAATTTCAGCATAGTCAAATTTAAAGATTTCAAATTCTAACCGTGGAAATATACTTTTTATATCTAACCTATTTACACTGTTATATAGAAAGAGAAACATGAAAGTAGGTCTTCTCAGTGACTTTTAATTTGCAAGTTTGCTTATGACCTTCAAAACCATTTCACACTAAATATAATCATAGATTTCGTGAATACACAGTGCCTTTCCATTTCATATAGATAACAATGCATTTCAGACTTTGTATCTTATAGCATAGTAATTAAGGCCACATTCACTGTGTTTCCATATAGGAAGTAATTACAGAGGTGATTGGAACATTTCTTTGGAGGATTAGCTTAATTTATCAAGCAGTGACTGTTGTGGAATAAATGAGCAGAGGCACCCTTCAGCTAAATTGTCTTCCCTCTTCTACCCATAGGGTATAAACAAGCTGTATGAGATGATTTACTGCAGTCCAGTGAACTCCATGCCCTAGAGTTAAATGCAACTCCCAAAGTGGGGACCACTAAGGAAGACTAGGAGTCTGTGTGGGGAGAGAGGGCTATCTTCTAATGCATCTCTTCCTTATGAATCTACTACTTGCCTTTCTAAAGTCTAGTTGACATATACAAATAAAGCATATCTTACATATGAATTAGGTGCTAAATTTAAACATCTTTCATACAATTACACTTTGAAATCTCTTAAATCTATAAGACACAAACCCATTAATCCTCAAAAGGCAAAGATTAACTTTTTTCATAGTTTTATCATAGCATTATTTATTTATTTTTAGTAATATATTTTATAGCTGTATTTATGTTGTAAAATCTATTTTTACATCCATATATGTTTTTCTCATTAGCCAAAATTAGTTATTTTCTGTAAGACAAGAACTCTGGCACTTAACATTTGTAACTATAACATAAGTACCTTTTGCCCTTACTTCTTTTATTAAATCCCTAGTATAACACAAAATTCAATTCCAGCCACGGGAATTCAGTTATGAACATGACTAGTAAACAGACATGCTAACCAAGCTATGGAGAACTTGAGACAGCAGGCATTACAACCAGAAGTACGTAGTGAACTCTGCAGATGCCATGTGATATTAAAAATTATTCACAGGTAATAATCCTATGCAGACAACTAAGCTTCTTAAGCTACATGTATAAATTCAGGTAGAATTTTTCAATGAATGGGAGCAAAAGAGAACACTGAATAAAGGCAAATACTAATTTAAACAAATATATGTTTTCTATACAGATATTATCTCTATCAACAGTAATTTCTGCATGCATTGAGATATAAAACAAAAAATAATAAAGCAGTATTTGACCTCATCCATGCATTTTCTCTAATTTCGTTAATGACTGTCAGGCCTAGAAAGCCAGTAAGTCTGATAGAATCATCTTTTTAAAAAATTGTTAAGTTTGTATTTCCTGATTGATGGCCCAAGTTATATGTTTAGAAAATATTCCCATCATCATAAAATATCAATGTTGTCCAGTTGGTGAAAATAGTGTAACTATGCAATATTTTTTTCTTTTTTTTTTTGAGTACATTTTGCCTATCCCTATTTAACAAAGTGAATTCAAGCCAGTAATCTTGTTTAATCAACTTTAGAACTTTATTAATAGTGTCAATAAAACATTTGTTAAGAATCTTCTCATAGACTTTAAAATCTTCTACCTTAATATATTCAATGGTATACTGTTGAAAAAGTGGTATCTGTTGCATGTTATTGGGAGAAGAAGTTGTAACACTTCTGCCCACTCATCTAGGTATTGGAGTTGCCAAGGAAAACACAATGCAGTCAAGCACTGGTTTGAAACACTGCACTCACACAGAGAAGAGACAGAGCAAGATCAGATTTAGCAGTGGGCCTTGGTCTCCCATGGCCAGCAGGCTCCTCCTGGCAGCTGATGTAAGGTAATTAGCCTGTACACACTCCTCTTGTCCCACAACAGAAAGACTCTGTCTACTCCTCAGAGGGAACAGATATAGTGGTGGTGCCATATGATGCACATACTTAAGCAGAACAAAGGAGTACACAAAGAGTCTAAAACAGGGAAAAATATTCACACACAAGATGGTAAATATAGCACAAGGTGGTATGAGGACACTTAATCTCTTAGTAAGAAAGTGCTATATTCCGATTTGACAGAGAGGGGTTCAAAACACTGTGCACATAACTGCCTTTTCCAACATGCATGTGTACCTGTATATTAAGATAAGAAAGAATCAAACAATTTTCATTTGGATTTTTAAAAATTGTGCATGATGAATAAAAATAAATTCAATAACATAGAAGAGCCATGTTAATCTGCAATGTCACAGAAATGTATTTATAATCAAATATAGATTTTTGCTTGTTATTAGAGAAAATTTGGTTTCATTAAAATGCAAGCTATTTATATACACAATCACCAGTTAAATGATACAATGAAAAGAAGATTATACAGAGAGCCAAAAAATATCTACCTAACTATAAAGATAATAGGCAACTGAAAGGGAAAAGAAAACAACAAATAAGAACTCAATACAGCACTCCAGAAAGGAACAAGAGTATAGTCGAATAAAAGGGAAATATTCACAAGAAATAAAATATTCTTGGATAGAATGATTCAAACTTTTTAGACTATCAATTGTCCCTAGCATTTTTATATTAAATTATAAATATAATTTGATCAAAATAAAATTGTATTTTTTTCTGGACGCTATATAAGTTGATTTTAAAATTCTTTCAGAAAATAATTATGCAAAAATAGCCTGGGAAACATTGAAAAAAAGAGCACTGGAAGAGGGGTTGAGAGGGTTATGTATTAAAGTATGTTACAGAGCAGTGACGCCAGCCAGTTGTCAGAATAGAAAGTTTTCTGCTCATATCTCTCCACAGGAGCAATAATTTTTAGCCATTCATGGACAAAGGTGCCTCTGTTAAAACTTTGAGATTCAGGTAGGAGGTTGTGAAACCTCAGCCTAGCCCAAGACCTAGGAGAGACATTTTGAAAGGGCAGACCCATGGGAGCATAGGTGGTGAAATCACCAAGTATGGTTCTAGCTCCTAACCTGGAAACTGTTTCGTTCCTCTGTGGACTTGGCTACAGCCCCATTTGGCCTTTGTCTTGCTACGAGAACCATTTGCCAAGGGATCTGGGAGGAGTCACACCTACTCATGCTTCAAGTTATAGACCTGCCAATGTCTATTCTAGCTATGGACCCTGAAATGGCACTGAAAACCAGTTCTAGCTCCTTTCACTACAGTCTGACAGCAATTCTGCCTGCTCAGGGATCCAAAAGAAATTACACCCACCTGAGTCATGAGGGGAGGCTTGCCAACGTCAGTCCTACAACAGATCCTGAAATGACTCCAAAACTCAACTCTAGCTCTTTTACCTGCAGTTTGAGAGTAGTCATGTCTACCAAGGGACCCACTGAGAGACACCTGCCTGTGCCTTCAGAGGTAAGCCTGGAGAGCTTGGTCTTGACTGTGGTTCTTGAAGTATTTCTGTAACTGGGTTCCAACCTCTCTCAACCAAAATTCAGGGCAACACTCCCTGATTAGGGGCCTACCAAGTGACCCATTGGGAGCCCTCTCAGGGACCCAGAGGAAGCCACATCAGTCTGTACACTTGGTAAGAAGCCCACTGTCTCTGAATCTTAAAGTAAACACTCATCCAAGTGCTTATCTCAGTGACCAAGATTCTGGAGGCAGTTCAGTCAAGTCCCCTAGACAGAATCCACACATACTACAGCCCAAGGTAATAGGCCAGGCACCTGAGGACCCCACTGTGTACCCAGCAGCAGCCAGGTGACCTGGCTCCAGCTCCACTTGATCATGATCCCAGAAGCAACCCCATTAGGTGGGGACCCAACAGGAGAAGGCCTTTAACTGCCTGAACTTGTCTGTAAAGACTGGAAGAAGTCATTATTCTTTCAAATGCATAGATATCATGCAAAGTTACATGGATAGAAAAGAATCAGGGAAACATGACATCTTCAAAGGAAACTAATAAAGCTCTAGTAACTGACTCAAAAAAAAAAAAAAAATGAAAATCTATGAATTGCCTGAAAAAAAGAATTCAAGATAACCATCTTAAAGAAACTCAATTGATACAAGAAAACAAGGACAACTAAACAAAACCAGGAAAACCATGAATAAACAAAATGAGAAGTTTAATAAAGAAATAAAATTCATAAAAAGAACTAAACAGAATCATGGAAATGAATTGTTTAGACAGAACTAAAAAATTCAACAGAGAACTTCAAAGCAGACTTGGTCAGAAGGAATAAGAAACTCAGGACAGATAGTTTGAATTCAGACAATTAGAGGAACAAAAAGAATAAAAGAGTGAAGAAAGTATAAGGGATATATGAAACACCATCAAACATATAAATATACAAATTATGGAAGTTTCAGAAAGGGAAGAGAATAAGAAAAGGACAAAAAGTTTAAGGAAATACTGGCTGAAACTACCCAAACCTTGAGAGGGATAGAGACATGTAGATCCATGAAGCTCAAAGAATCTCAATCAAAAACAACCCATAGAAGAAAACTCAGAGAAATATTATAATCGAATCATCAAAAGTTAAAGACAAAGAGAAATTCTCAAAAGCAGCAAGAGAAAAAGTCTTGTCACATACAAGGCAACCTTTATGAGGCTTTCAGTAGATTTCTCAAAAGATAGCTTGCAAGCCAGGAGAAAGTGAGGTTGATATAGTCAAAGTGCTGAAAAAAAGAAAACGAAAACCCTTTCACCAAGAATACTATTCCCAGCAAAACTGTCCTTCAAAAAGGAGGAGAGAGAAAGACATTCCCAGACAGCTTGACAGGTGAATTCTATCAATGCTAATCCTTCTAAAACTTTTCCAAAAATTTGAAGAGGAACACTTTCAAACGGATTTTACAAATCCAGCATTATCTTTATACCAAAGCCATATAAAAAGAGCTACAAGAAAAGAAAATTACAGGCCAATAACTCTGATGAAAATTGATGCAAAAACCCTCAACATAATACTAGCAAACTGAATTCAACAACAGATTAAAAGGATCATACACCATAATCAAGTGGGAGTTATCCCTGGGGTTCAAGGATGGTTTAACATATGTAAATCAAAAAATATGATGCACTTCCTTAACAAAATGAAAGATAAAAATCATATAATCATATCAATAGATGTAGAAAATGCATTTAAAAAATTCAACATCCTTTCTTGATAAAAACTCTCAGTAAATTAGGTGTAGAAGGAATGTATCTCGACACAATAAAGATCACATAAAGAGGGCCACAGATAACATCATACTCAGTGATCAAATGTTGAGGGCCAGGCGCGGTGGCTCATGCCTATAATCCTAGCACTCTGGGAGGCCCAGGAAGGAGGATCATTTGAGCTCAGGAGTTCGAGACCAGCCTGAGCAACAGGACCTGTCTCTACTAAATATAGAAAGAAATTAGCTGGACAACTAAAAATATATAGAAAAAATTAGCCGGTTATGGTGGCGCATGCCTGTAGTCCCAGCTACTTGGGAGGCTGAGGCAGAAGGATCGCTTGAGCTCAGGAGTTTGAGGTTGCTGTGAGCTAGGCTGACACCATGGCACTCTAGCCTGGGCAACAGAGTGAGACTCTGTCTCAAAAAAAAAAAAAAAAAAAAGAGCATTGAAAGCTTTAAGTATCTCATGTTCTGGATTGGAAGAATGAATATTGTTAAAATATCAATACTACCCAAAGTGGTCCATAGATTCAATAAAATTCTTATCAAAATTCCAATGGCATTACTTACAGAAATAGAAAACACAATCCTAAAAGTTATATTGAACCACAAAAGACCCTGAATAGTCAAAGATATTTTGAGAGAGAAAAACAATGCTGGAGGCATCACATTTTCCAATTCAAACTATATTGCAAAGCCTTAGTAACCAAAACAGCATGGTATTGGCATAAAAGTATATACATAGACCAGTGGAACAGAATAGAAAGCCCAGAAATAAACTCATGTTCTTTTGATGGTGGATAATTCTCCATTGTACATATATAGCACATTTTCTTTATCCATTCATTTGTTAATGGACGTTGAGGTTGTTTTCATATGTTGGCTATTGTGAATAATGCTGTAATGAGCATGGGAGCACAGACATCTTCACAAGGTGCTGATTTCATTTCTGTTGGATATATACACAACGAAGGAATTTCTGGGTCATATGGTAGTTGTATTTTTAATTTTGAGGAATCTCCATACTGTTTTCCATAATAGCTGTATCAATTTACATTCTCATCAACAGTCTTGAAGTGTTCCTTTTTCTCCACACCCTGGTCAATATTTTTTATTTCTTGTCTTTTTGATACTATCTTAACAGGTGTGAGATAGTATCTACTGATTTTGATTTGCATTTGATATTAACTCCTTCTCAGATTTATGGTTCCCAAACATTTCCTCCAGTTCTGTAGGTTAACTTTTCATTTTGTTCATTGTTTCCTCTATCATGTAGCAGGATTTTAGTTTTAGTCCTACTGGTGATTTTTGTTTTTGTTACCTATGATGATTTTGGCGTCGTATCAAAAAAAAAAGTAATTGTCAAGATCAATGTCCAGGAGCTTTTCCCCATTTTTTTTTCTAGGAGTTTCATGGTTTCAGATCTTACATTTAAATCTTTAATTCATTTTGAGTTAATTTTTGTATATCGTGTAAGAAAAGTTTACAATTTCGTCCTTTTGCATGTAGATGTGGATATCCTGTTTTCCCAACATCATTTATTGAAGAAACTATAATTTTGGTCAAATGACACAAACTTTAAATTATGACATGAACAGATCTGGGGATCTAACGTACAGCATGGGCGATGTATGTGTTAATTAATTTGATTGTGGTAATCATTAAGCAAGGTATACATATATCATCACATCATGACATTGTATACCTTGTATATATGCAATCTTTGTCAATTAAATATTTTAAAATAAAAACAAGGCTTTCAAGAAAAAAAGATGTACATTACAAGTCTTCCTAAAAGTGTGCCATTGATACATGGATAGACAAGTGTACATAAAAGAAGATTCAGAAATAGATCCAAATGCATGAAGGACTTTAATTTATAATAAAGGTAGAGACAAAAGATTTTTTAAGTAAATAGTGCTAGAACAAATGGATATCCAAAGAGAATATTATAAAATTCCTCCCATCATCCATTAGGATAAATATCAGTGCATCTTAAATATAAAAATAAAATATAATAAAACCATGTAAGTACCATATATTGCTTTCCAGCAGGGAATGTAGAAAACTTTTCTTGATTTAAAAGCCAGATTCCATATAGAAAAAGACAGATAGATTTACCTACATAAACAATCAAAAACTGGAACAACCAGCCATTATGTATCTCCTGATATACTACAATAAGTACTCACCACCACCTATCGTGTATTAATATTTTTGCTGAAAAGAATTCAACCTGAACTGTATGCCACTAAATATATCCTCATTTACAGGCAATTCAGGATCTAAAGAAACCTGTTAAATGACCTAATGAAGAGACAATAGGTCAAATCTAGAATGCGGGAAACTCTACAGGGCAAATGAGCTAGTCTTCAACAAATATGTGCTGTGAAAAATAACAGGGGTTGCGGATGTAACAGATTAAAATAAACCGCTTAAGGGACATTTTAACCAAATGCAATATGCTGACCTGATTTGTATCTTCATTTGATGAAACCAAACTTAAAAATAATTTTTTGATACAATTAGGAATATTTGGACACAGACTAGTATAAATTAATGTTAAATAATCACCTTTGATTTGATTAAGTGTGATAATGGTATTGTGATTAGCTCAAAAAAGAGAAATCTTTATTTTTTAGAGATAGTCTTCAACAATATTGTGAAGTTTTTAGGAGAGAAATGATATATAGAGTTTTGCTTTAAAATACTGAAGCAAAAATGTGGAAAATATTAAATAGATGAAAGATTAGCAAACATTGATATATGTTGAAATTAGGTGTTCAGTATATGAACCGTTTATTACACTATCCTTTTTACTGTCTTACATTTAAACATTTCCACAATAAAATGAAACTGTTCAAATGTACACAACAAAAGCTGTGCTGCTGAATCATATGCTATCATTTTAAGCCAGAGTTGGGAATGGGGTGACTAATTGGCAGCAATGGAACCCACACAGTAGCAGAATATGCCTCTGTTTTGAAAAGAAAGAAAGAAACCCATCAGAAAGTACTTTTATTTCCTTCTGGCTGCATGAAGGAGTTAATTAGAATCATGCTAAAAAAGATCATTTAGAAAGAAAGGCATTTTCCTTTTGAAAAGACGGAAGAGGACCGCTGATCAGAGACTGGTTATTCCGGGAAGCAGAGAAACAAACTATTTGGTTCTAGTGTACAGTTCCTACAAAGTCTAAGGAAGGCAAAGGACATAAATGGATGAAAACAATTATGGAGAGCAGTATCCATAAAATTATTTTTGGATGCTCTTCACAATGAACAGCATTTTCTCATGTTTTCTAATTGATTATTAATGAATCAGGAGCAACCTACATTATCATTGGATATCATTACATAATGATACATAGTCATTCACTTCATAACGATGATTTGATCAATGATGGATCCCATATACTACATGGTCCCCTAAGATTATAATGGAGCCGAAAAATTTCTATCACCTAGTGACATGGTCGTAGCTATCATAATGTTGTAGCACAACATAATAAATGA
>NW_012150330.1:665899-667093 GCF_000956105.1 Propithecus coquereli | reverse complement strand
ATCAATGATGGATCCCATATACTACATGGTCCCCTAAGATTATAATGGAGCCGAAAAATTTCTATCACCTAGTGACATGGTCGTAGCTATCATAAAATACTTGATAATGATAACAAATGACTATGTTACTCGTTTATGCATTTACTATATAAATTTTTATCATTATTTTAGAGTGTACTCCTTCTACTTGTAAAAAAATAAAGTTAACTGTAAAGCAGCCTCAGGCAGGTCCTGCAGGAGGTATGCCAGAAGAAGGCATTGTTGCTATAGGAGATGACAACTCTATGTATTATTGCCTCTGAAGACCTTCCAGTAGGACAGGTAGAAGACAGTGATATTGATGTCCTAGGCTAACGTGTGTGTGTGTGTGTGTGTGTGTGTGTATGTCTTAGTTAATAACAAAAAAAAGTTTTAAAAGTAAAAAACAGTTAGAAATAGAAAAAAGCTTAAAGAATAAGTACATAAAGAAAAATATTTTTACAGCTGTACAGTGTGTTTGTGTTTTAAACTAAGTGTTATTACAAGTTAAAAATGTAAAGGTTTATAAATTTGAAGTTACATTAAGCCAAAGTTTGTTACTGGAAAATAAATTTTAAAAATAACTTTAGTGTAGCCTAAATATACCATATTTATAAAGTCTACAGTAGTGTACAGTAATGCCCTAGGCCTTCACATTCACTCACCACTCAACCATTGACTCACCCAGAGCAACTTCCAATTCTACAAACTCTATTCTTGGTAAGTGACCTATACAAATGCATCATGTTTTATCTTTTTACCATATTTTTACTGTTCCTTTTCTATGTTTAGATACAAACGTACTTACCATTGTGTTTCAATTGCCTGCAATATTCAGTACAGTAACAGCCTGTACAGGTTTGTAGACCAGGAGCATACAGCTTAGGTGTGTGGTAGGATGTACTGTCTAGGTTTGTGTAAGTATACTCTATCATGTTCACACACCAACAAAATCGCCTAACAACACATTTTTCAGAACGTATCCCTGTCACTAAGCAACATATGACTCTATATGTAAAATGCCAATATATAGTTATAAACACATATGATTACCCATATATGGATTATAGGATAGGATAAACATATTTTTTCAACACGCTGTTTCCATATACATATGTGCATGTGTGCATATATATATACGTGTGTGTGTGTGTGTGTGTGTGTGTGTGTGTGTGT
>NW_012150330.1:660406-665637 GCF_000956105.1 Propithecus coquereli | reverse complement strand
ATTTTATTGATGTTGCTTAGAGAAACAGTACAGAATAGATACCATTTTCTCTATTCTAAGAAAATTTGAGGCTTAGAAATGTTAAATAACATTTTCCATAGGAAATAGAAATGTTACTATAACTTGTCTCATCATTATTGTATTTCATTATGTGTTCTAATTTAATATGGTATTTAACATGATGTAATGCAATGTAATAAAACATATTTTATTGTTTATAAAATAATGCTTTTTCTTATTGGTGATATATTTCCAAATAATTTGAAAGTTTCAAGTTATATAGTATGTCTACCTATATTCTGTGTAGAGGATATAGCATAAACATTTATTTAAGAATTTAGGCCACAAACACTACTAATACTCCATTTAAAGATTTTTCAAAGTTTACATTTATTATAATTTTGAAAATGTTTTCCTTTCTATACTGGTTTCTGACATTGCATCTGAAGCTTCTCTTTTATCTATGCCATTACATGGCCTTAACATCTATTCTACAGATGAGTAATTATGCTAAGACAGTGATTTTCAAACTGTAATCATGACCATTTCAGAGTTCTGAAGGGTCCCATTAAGTAAGGGGTTCCAAATGAGAATAGAAATAATGATGCTGGCTTCCAATCCTTCCTCTCCCTCCCTCTTATTTCAACTATTGCCTTTCTGCTTCCATGTGTATTCTATATATTTCTTTATAAGATTTAATTTTAACAAAGTTTCTGAGCTAAAATCACTTACCAGTGAAAATTGAATGCAAGTAATTCCGAAAGTATTATATTGTCATTCTGAAAGTTTAAACATTCATTCTATTATACCATTATCTTTTGAATACCTATTGTTTGTTAAGCACTTTGCTAAGCACTCGAGAAAATAAAAAATAGCTCAGACACAGGGCTTGACCTTGAGGAGAGGGAAGTCTAGTGGGAGAGATAAGAGTTGCATATAGGAATCAGCTGAGGGAACTTAAGACTCAGAATGAGAGAGGGGTGGGGAAGGAAGAAAAGAGAATTGGACAAAAGGACACAGAGAGAAAAAAATTTCAATAGATAAAATGGTGATAATTTTGCTTGGCATGAAGCTCAAGGGACTTTTGCAGGGAAATGAGAAGGGGGATTGAGTTTGCAGTCTTCTCAGTCTATCTCAGTCCCTCTCTCTCTGCCAGGGTGACCATCTTGCATGGTGCTGCAAGTGTTTACTTAGTATATTTTTCCCCAAATATGGATCCCTATTGTATTAATTATTCAACTAAAATAGGACAATGCATTCTAACTTTTGAAAAATTTTGCTGCGTTGGATTTACTGGAATATGGCACAATAATTAACAACTTCAGAAAAGATTTTTCAGATTTTCAAGAATTTGTTTATTGCCAAGTATCATTTTCACCTTAGGCACTGTCTTTAAAACATCAACTCCACTGTGTGATACAATGTAAGCAGTAGTGAAGTTCCACTAAATGGACTGAGATCAGTTTCTAGAGGTGGCTCAGAACATGAGGGTGTTCCTTAGGAGTGGGTAGGTAGGTGTAATCACAGTAGATTTCACAGAGGACATGGTATGGATGTTAGAAAAGTGAAGAAAAGAAAATTTGCCTTGGAGTGTGTGTTTATGTGTGTGTATGTATGTGTGTGAAACATTTATTTAAGAAAATGGAGTGGCATAGTCAACAGAGAGTTGTGTAATAATTTACTTCTTTTTTTCTTTTTTTTATTTCAGCATATTATGGGGGTACAGATGTTTAGGTTACGTATGCTGTCCTTGCCCTCCACCCCCAAGACAGAGCTTCAAGCGTGTCCATCCCCCAGATGGTGCACATCGCACTCATTATGTATGTATATACCCATCCCCTCCTCCCCCCTCCCATCTGCCTGACACCCAATAAATGTTATTCCTATGTGTGCACTTAGGTGTTGATCAGTGGAACCAATTTGCTGGTGAGTAGATGTGGTGCTTCTTTTTCCATTCTTGGGATACTTCACTTAGTAGAATGGGTTCCAGCTCTATCCAGGATAATGCAAGAGGTGCTAGATCCCCATTGTTTGTTGTGGCTGAGTAGAAGTCCACGGTATACATATACCACATTTTATTAATCCACTCATGTATTGATGGACACTTGGGTTGTTTCCACATCTTTGCAATTGTGAATTGTGCTGCTATAAACATTTGGGTGCAGGTGTCTTTTTTATAGAGTGTCTTTTGTTCTTTTGGGTAGATGCCCAGTAATGGGATTGCTGGATCAAATGGTAATTCTACTTGTATCTCTTTAAGGTATCTCCAGATTGCTTACCACAGAGGTTACACTAGTTTGCAGTCCCACCAGCAGTGTATGAGTGTTCCTATCTCTCCACATACAGCCAACATTTATTGTTTTGGGACTTTTTGATAAAGGCCAGTCTCACTGGAGATAAGTGATATCTCATTGTGGTTTTAATTTTCATTTCCCTGATGATTAAAGATGTTGAACATTTTTTCATATGTTTTTTGGCCATTATTCTGTCTTCTTTTGAAAAGTTTCTGTTCACGTCCTTTGCCCACTTTTTGATAGGGTTGTTTGATTTTTTTCTTGCTGATTTTCCTGAGTTCTAAATAGATTCTAGTTATCAGCCCTTTATCAGATTTGTAGCATGTGAAAATATTCTCCCATTCTGTAGGTTGTCCCAGACTAGATGGTTTTACACCACAATTTTGCCACATCTACAAAGAAGAACTGGTGCTTATCCTGCGGAAATTATTCCACAACATCGAGAAGGATGGATTCCTCCCCAACACATTTTATGAAGCCAACATAACCCTGATACCAAAACCAGGAAAAGACGCAACAAAAAAGAAAACTACAGAGCAATATCCCTTATGAATATAGATGCAAAAATTCTCAACAAAATTCTAGCTAACTGAACCCAGGTGCGCAATAAGAAAATAATCCATCATGATCAAGTGGGCTTCATCCCAGAGGTGCAGGGATGGTTCAACATATACAAATCTATAAATGTAATTCACCACATAAACAGAAACAAAAACAAAGACCATATGATTCTCTCAATAGATGCAGAAAAAGCATTTGACAAAATTCAACACCCTTTTATGATAAGAATGCTTAACAAAATAGTGATAGATGGGGCTTACCTAAAAATGATACAAGCCATATATGACTAACCCACAGCCAACATCATACTGAATCAGGAAAAATTGAAAGCATTCCCACTTAGAACTGGAACCAGACAGTTGTCCACTATCTCTACTTCTATTCAACATAGTGCTGGAAGTGCTGGCCACAGCAATCAGGCAAGAGAGTGGAATTAAAGGCATACAAATGGGAACAGAAGAGATCAAACTCTCACTATTTGCTGATGGTATGATATTATATCTAGAAAACTCCAAGGATTGAACCAAGAGGCTCCTAGAATAGATAAATAAATTCAGTAAAGTCTCAGGATACAAAATCAATACTCACAAATCAGAGGCATTCATATACACCAATAGCAGTCACACCAAGAACCAAATCAAAGACTCAATTTCCTTCACAATAGCAACAAAGAAAATAAAGTACTAGGAATATATTTAACTAAGGAGGTAAAAGACCTTTACATGTAAAACTATGAAACATTGAGGAAGGAAATAGCAGAGGACGTAAACAGGTGGAAAACCATATCATGCTCGTGGGTCTGTAGAATCAACATTGTTAAAATGTCTATACTACCCAAAGTGATTTACAGATTCAATGCAATCCCTATTAAAATACTAACACCATTTTTCACAGATCTAGAAAAATTAATTTTACACTTCATGTGGAACCAGAGAAGATCCCATATTGCAAAAACAATCCTAGGCAATAAAAACAAAATGGGAGGTATCAATTTACCAGACTTCAAATTTTATTACAAGGCTGTAGTAATCAAATAAGCTTGGTACTAGCACAAAAACAGAGTCATTGACCAGTGGAACAGAACTGAGAACTCAGATATAAAACCATCCTCATATAGCCATCTAATCTTTGACAAAGCAGACAAAAACATACACTGGGGAAAAGAATCCTTATTCAATAAATGGTGCTGGGAAAACTGGATTGCCACATGTAGAAGACTGAATCAGGATCCACACCCTTCTCCTCTCACAAAAATCAACTCACGTTGGATAACAGACTTAAACCTAAGGAGTGAAACTATTAGAATTCTAGAGGAAGATGTTGGAAATACTCTTCTAGATATTGGCCTAGGTAAAGAATTTATGAAGAAGACCCCAAAGGCAATCACAGCAACAACCAAAATAAATAAATGGGACCCGATCAAATTAAAAAGCTTCTGCACAGCCAAAGAAACTGTCGTAGGAGCAAATAGTTTAGTTTTGCCAACAACACTGGGCTCTACATGGGAGGGAAAGTAAAAAGTCTTCTACACTCTCCCTAGTCGGCCCCCTAGCTTTTTTCCTTTATAATGCTTTCTCCCCTTCCTCAGAAGGAAAATGAAGAAATAAGGAGAACAAAGTAAATGATTTAAAAGAAGAAACTCTCTGAACAGGAGATGATAGATAGTTTAACTCACTTCATACCTTTATTCTGCATCCACAATCAGAGTAAATCTTCCCAGATGACTTGCCATGGGGTTCAGGAAGTAAATAAAGACCACTTTCTTAATGTACAAAAGGGTACCACTTCCAGTTCCATTGTACAGATGTGAGAATGTCAAAATATTTATTGCCCATCATAAACTGAAATCAACTTTTACAATTAGATTTTAGAGTAGATAGTGCCTTCCCTAACTCTAAAAATGTATTAATGTACATTGAAACCATCCAAATACCAATTGAACATTTCAAATGAAAGAGAAGTACGGTAATTATGGCTTCTTGCACATAATGTAAAAAAATTCCACAGCAAATTTAACAGACACTTCAGTTTTCAAAGTGCCACCATCATTTATTTTGTGTGTTTTCCCTGGCTGGTAATGCTATGAATGTGCATTCCCAACAGTGATATAAATGGTAAACTGAACAAAATATAGTATTTAGGTGACGGAATCTTGAAAGTTTAAAGTTGTATGTTGCAAAATGGTTAAAGAACCAATTTCTTCTATTGGAAAAAATATCTTCTTCATATGACTTACAATGTCACAATCAAAGACATTCTTTCATTTTTCTTCTAAATCAGAGAATAAAACAAAATCCAATAAAACAGAAAATTAAGCAACTGTGTCAAGGGCAGCTCTCCATTTTAGTTCTTTAGTAAAGAGAGGCAAGAGAGCAT
>NW_012150330.1:654651-656215 GCF_000956105.1 Propithecus coquereli | reverse complement strand
AAGTACATTTTCAACTATGAATTATATTATTGCCATTATTTCTAAAACCTTCTTATTCTTATAATAGATGTTTATTCTTACACTAAATGCATAATAAAGGATTATCTATTTTAAAATATGGATGTTAGGAGAAAAAAACATTTTTAGCAATTGCAGCACATATGAAAATAAATTTCTAAGTTTCCATCACCAATAACGTTCTATAAAAATAAGTCTTGTTTCGTGATGTTCATGGTTTTCTTTTTCTCATTAATTAACCAAGTAACATAGACAAGGGGTATTTATTCCACTTAAAATATTCAATAAAGCCTTAAAATTATAAAATATGTATATCTTTATCAAATATTTCCACCAAATATTATTCCACAGAGATCATAAGATACTATTGTAGCACTACCATTTAACTTAATAGAACTTTGATGATAAATGTCCCCTGAAAACTGTTTCTTCAGTAATTAGTAATTTTGCTTATACTTATCTGAAAAATGAGGTGTCCAAATGATAAAACAAAAGCCATTTAGAATATGCAAATTAATACAGATGAAGAAAATAAACTATGTTGTTGATTGCTGAAATGTAAGCAGAAGTGTTGTTATCCTATTTTCCAGGCCTCCAAGAAAACAACATCAAAACATAGTTACAATAACTTTGCTGCATTTCTTTCTTATAGAAAACTTGTTGAGTTTCCTTTTGAATTGATGTACAATATTTACTTTTGTTGCTGACTCGAGCAGTTTGTTCCATCTCATTAATTCAAGGAGTAAGAAACATCAAGGAACATCAGGAACATCATTAATCCAAAGACCATTTCTGCCCATGCCTAAGTAAAGCCATTAAAGATATTTCAAGATCTGACTAAAATAGTTATTAAAAAGCCTAACCACTATGTCTCAATTTATTTTCCTAGATAATTGTAACATCTTTGTCTTGGATCATAGGTTGATACATGTCTTTGGGTTTCATTTGCTACATTATTTTCAGACCAATGTGAAGAGAAAATCTAAGTCACAATCAAAAACACTTTTAAAAATTTCAAGCTAATTTAAGAATTTTTAAATAAATCATTATTAGTCCTGCAAGAAGGCGTGCTTTTACTTGGTATCATTATGTCTTTCTTATGTCTTTTCCAGTTTATATTAAGTAGAAAAACATATATTTTTCCATATTTTAAAATCATAATTACATTTCACCACTTCATTAAGAAATTCAACAATGCACTAGAGTTACATATGTGAGCAAACAGCACCTACTTTTAAAAAATTATTTATTTTTTAATTGAGCAATAAAAATTGTACATATTTATAGTGCATAACACGATGTTTTGAAGTATGTATAAATTACGGAATGGCTAAATTAGGCTAATTAACATATCTATTATCTCACATACTTATTTTTTCTTGTTGTGAGAACCTTTAAAATCTATTCAATCTACAGTAGATCTCTGAGGTAATTTAAAATTGGAACGTACTTTTAAAAAATTATTTATTTTTTAATTGAGCAATAAAAATTGTACATATTTATAGTGTATAACACGATGTTTTGAAGTATGTATAAATTACGGAAT
>NW_012150330.1:653290-654601 GCF_000956105.1 Propithecus coquereli | reverse complement strand
GCAGATACTGTGAAAATGAAAAGAAGAGGAGAAAGAAGATAGGAAAGAAAAAGATTACCTGAAAAGTTTCCAGAACTAATTAATAAAAGACAATATTCCTCCAATTAAGGAATCTCAGTGAATCCCAAGTTGTTAAATAAAAAAGAAACCATATGTAAAACATATCACCATGAAATTTCAGACCACCACAGACAAAGAAACAAAAAATCCTAAAATTATCCAAAATGTAACAGAGCTTCTTACAAATATATACATATTTTTATAGATAAAGGTCTAGATATAGATACAAGTAGACTGACAACTATAATTTCTCAATAGCTAAAATTGTTTCACAGTACATGCTGGAAACATATATGGTAAAATTATAAAGAAACAAAATGCAGATAATATAAAAAACTCAGGATAGTTATATTTTCTTAAAGTGAGGAAAGGCAATAGATTGAAGTATGCCAAAAGGGACTTCAAAGATAATGACTATGATCTATTTCTTAACTTGGATGGGTACATGGGCATTTATTTTATTGTTTTCTTATGCTCGAATGTATTTTAGAAGTATTCTTTTGTATCAATTGAATAATTAAAAATAAGTATCTTCTGGTCTAGTGCCTTCATTTTAAAGATCTTGGAGCTGTTGAAACACAGTTCAAAAAAGCTGATGTGTGACAATCTCAAATATGAGCTCAAGTATTCCGACTCGAAGGTCAACAGTGATAACATACTATGGTGCCTTTTCAAATGTATCCTTTAAATTAAAGTGTCTAGAAAGGTAGATCATTTTAATTTAAAGATTTCAGTGGAGCTTGTCTTTTCTCAAATTGTCAAAGTTAAACATCAAAGAAGGAACAAAAATGACACCAGTATTAATTAGAAGCTTTTCTTGAGGGAATATGGTAAGAAATGAATTAGGCAATTTCTAACATTAGAAATGATGTGAGCTATTCATAGTAAAAGTCATTTCAGCTACAGACACAGAAAACAAATGATAAGTGACTGTGTAATGAGAGGTAAGGTGAGTGATAATTTAACCAATAACATTACCTTGATGTGATGGGTTAAAGAGGCAGGGGAAGGTGAGGGTACTCTTTGTCTTGAGGAAATTTTATACTTTCTGGCCATCTCTTTTCTCTATGGTGTCTGTTTATATCAGCAATATTAGGTTTTTTTAATTGCTTACTTTTATCAGTGTTTAAAAAAAGACAATTAAGCAATTCTTCAATTATTCTCTTTGCTATTTGTAGGCGTTTGCTATTATACTATGCCTATGGAGTAAAGAATGTTTCTTTCAACAGCAAAAAGGCATATATTTTGAGG
>NW_012150330.1:642785-644530 GCF_000956105.1 Propithecus coquereli | reverse complement strand
ATAATCCTTTTTGTAATTCTTTCTAACTTTTCTTATATAACTCAAGGTACAACAATTGCTTGGGGATCTCTTTAGGGTTATATGTATGCTATATGTATAAACTGGGCAGGAGTTTTTATTTTTGTGTATATTAGGTCATCAGCTCCACTTGCATATTAGAATGGGATGGATTGCATGTGTTCCTAAACTTAAATCCTCTACATTGTCTCATTTTTCTTGTCCTTTAGGAAATCTTAGAGCAGTTGTAATTGCCATCTTGTGTTTTCCTAAACCTTTATCATAAAAATCACTGAAGCTCATTTCCCACTAAGGACTGTATAGATTCTGCATCTATAATATTCCCCATGAATCCATCCTGTTCTGCAGGGGTAGAAGCCATCAGGGAGGTAGCTGTTAAATATCAACTGCAGTCATAAAGCTCTTGAATTCATTTCCAATTTTGACCATCAGAAGCTACATAACCATGTGTTGTCTCCCGATGTTTCTGATCCTGGGATTTCTCATTTGCAAATGGTGAGAATTCCATATTAAGAAACTATAACAACACTTACCTTATTGATAATTACATGAGACATCTGTAAGTTATTTTTTTGGGAAAGTCCTTTTCTGGCTACAACATTAGAATGATTATTAGCTAAATACAAGTCTTTTAAAATGCAGCATAAGCACAGTGTCATCCGGGGAAAGAAGCCACTGAAAAGAAGATGAGGAATGTTGCAAACACAAATGATGCTTTATCAAAATTTTCTGAGGGATTTCTCTGGTTACAAACATGCCACTTCAGCATAACATTATATTAGGTTCAGTTATCTAACAATAGATTTGGTCTGAATTGCTACCTTCTTTTTGAAGGTATGAAACTTTCTCTTATTCCCAACCATGCCACCACCAATTTTCATACTAAAATATAAAAATGTTTTAATAAAATTACTGACCTTAAGAGCCATTCTAGAACATCTGTTTCCGAACTTTTTTTTTTAAACCAATGAGCTAACTGAGATAGAGGGTATTTGTAATTTATCTCATGTTTACATAAACAGTCACAATCAGAGAGAATAAACCTCAAAACTCTATTTCGTCTAGCAGACTAGTACTGATCTCAACTGATTTGCTAAGGTTTATTTCCTTTTCACTATCCACCTCTTGTTAAAAAACACCAAATCCTATTACCAAAAGAACACCTTGCAAGATTTCAATGACTGAACTTTTCCAGGTTCAGAATCTTCTTGCAATAGAAATACCTACATTTCTGTCTAGTCCATGTGCTTTCTGATTGTCACAACATTTTCATGATCCCTGTTCTTGATGTGTACCATAGGAAAAAGACAAAGTGTGAGTGTTAGTTACTGCTGGAAAATTTTGCCTGAAGGCTATGGTATAAAAGGACAGGAGTAGGTTAGAAGTTCTCTGAAAAGAAATAGAGATGGAAAAGTGGGAGCAGAGACTCTGGTATTTGGCAGCAGATCCCACTAGTTTAGTATTTATAACCCAATCTGCTGGAGTTTATGAGGCAGAAGAGTGAAAAATGTGAGACTCTGCTTAAGGCTAAAACAAAAGAAGAGTGCCTCTTCTGACTTATAAGACTTATGGGCCAATAAAGCTAATGTGAGAAATATCATTCCTTAAAAATGAATACATGTTCATCTATGAGTTTGATCTCTAAACCTGATCTTGTTTTGAGAAGTAGATTTGAAATTTCCAACAACCATGTTTGTTTACAATCTTTCCAATATATTTAATTTGAT
>NW_012150330.1:634631-637110 GCF_000956105.1 Propithecus coquereli | reverse complement strand
TTCAAGATTCTGGAAGTTTTTCATCATTTATTTCTTGAGGAGGCAAACGGAAACTGTTTTGTAATAGTTTTGCTATACAAAATTCAAATATGTAATTCAAATATTAAATGATAATATAAAATTAAATGAAAGGGAGAAAACAAAGACATGCTCTTATATTTAGAGAGATTTTCTAGTTTAATAATTGTCAAGTAAGATGATTGTAATGTGCTTTTTGAAAATTAGAAAATGCATTTATGTACTCTGATTGTTTCACCAGTTCCATAGGGTAACTAAAGGAGATACTCAACTCATGTCATTGAAGAATTTAAATAATTGTCCAGTTTCTTTGTTGTGATTGACATCATCCAATATTTAATAGTGTAGAAATTATTAAATGATAATCTATTTCTTGGTTATAGTTCGTAACTGAAGGTTTCTACCTGTAGAGCTCTACAACAAACCATTTCAAAAACCTCTTTCCCAATCACTCAGAATAATTACCAAAGGTCTGATTCTCTCCAACACCCTGTGCCACAATTAACACCCCTGCTAGCATTTACTACTCTTACCATTACATTCCATCTACACATGGAAGAAATAAGCAGTGAGTATTTTATGATTTTCTCATCTTCTCTCATTGCTAAATAAATTGAATATATTATGTGAAATGTGGTAGAGAAAAGTTTATTCAATATGTCTAATTTTGGGGAAAAAACCTTTGATAACCTCTGCTAAATTTGATGAAAAAATAGTACCACTGTGCAGAAGACCAGGAGAGAAGTAAAGGAATTTGAGAGACTTTGAATGTCTTAGATTGTAAAGTGGAAGATGGGTTCTCTTGATTACAAATCTAATTTTGAAATACTTGGTGTGAGTGGAGCTATAGCAGAAATTGATTGAGGGAGTTGACTTTTGTACACAATATTTAGTGACAGGAAGATAAAAACTAATAACCATGGCAAAAGCCAGATGGGTCAGTAGACGTCAGCTCATATTGGAATAACATAGATTTGAAGAAAATTGATTTTGAAAGTTGAGATTATTTTCTTTTAGTAATAAATAAATTGCATGGTCTTGATCTGAAGACAATACATCCTTTAATAGCAGCAAAGATTTTCTTGTTCAGAGTACCTTCATTAAATGAAACATATTAAGTGAATTAAATTGTCCTTACCTTTAAACCCAGGCTTCCATAAGGTTCAATATCAGATGCTGAAAAAATTTAGAATCATTGATAGGAAATGTATGCTGGAAAATTAAGAAAGTTCATCCTATTAGTTAAATATCATATTTTTTACATAATGTGGTAGGCTGAATAATGCACGCCCAAAATGTTCACGTCCTAATCCCTGGATCCTGTGATTATGTTACGTTATTATTATGATTTAGCAGATGTGATTAAGGATCTTGCAGTAGAAGATTATTCTGGATTATCTCAGTAGGCCCTGGAGAGTCACAGAGAAGATGTGAAGAAGGAAGCAGAGGTCAGAGAAGTAAGAAGATGTGATTCTGCTGGATGTACAAATGAAGGAAGGGGTCACAAGCCAAGGAATGTGGGTGGTCTCCAGACGATGGAAAAAGGGAGGCAATGAATTCTTCCCTGGAGTCTCTAGGAGGAACACAGTCCTGCCAATATCTTGATTTTAAGACTTATGACCTCTAGAACTGTAAAGCAAATAAATTTGTGTTGTTTTCAGCCACTAAGTTTGTGGTAATTTGTTATAGCAGCAATAGGAAATCAATACACATAGTATTTTGAGATGATATGGAACAGTAAGAATTAATTTTTGTGTATGATTGACCTTGGATTCCAAAATTTATTTATTTTCCATCAGCATCTAGGTGCACTTTGAATTACGTGTTATTTAAATGAAGGATTTTCTTACGACCTTAACATGTTCTCTTCCTTCAGCACATGGAATTATTGTCACAGTGTGATACATCATTGGCATTTCTTTTCGGGAAAAACTGAGTAGTTTCCTAATTTTTATTTCTTGGTTTTCCTTGTAACTAGAACAGGTACTTCATCATTACTGCAATTGGACACAAGTATATAGAAAGTATTTTACCACTTTTTATGGACAAGCCAAATACAGGTTTATTATATTCCCCAAATCAGTGTGAAATTATTGGGGTTACTACTTGATTTTAATTTTTATAGGACTTTCAGAAACTTGTAGTGTATGTTCAGCCTACATGTGCTATGAAAATGATTTAATAAGAGGCAATATTTCAAAAGTCTTAAAAACAAAACAAACACCACTTCCTGGACAAAAACCAGTGGTGAACTGTGAAATTTCCCATGAAGGCTAGGTTTTCCCAACCTGTGATGAGGAATTTCTGTGTTGCAGAACAACTCCATTACAGAACTAAATAGAAAGCAAAGGAACAGTTATATGAGTCTATAACCTGTGGGGGAAGAAAAAGAAAGGTTGCATTGCTGATTTTACTTCTGCCATAGGTCTCTTTAAATAAATTGAAAATGGAAGAGGAACTA
>NW_012150330.1:632013-633641 GCF_000956105.1 Propithecus coquereli | reverse complement strand
AGACTCTATTTTGCTGATCCTAAGCCCAGTGTTCTTTCTGGCCCCATGTTATGCTTTATTGGAAGCTGGGTTCCTCTTTTACTTGGATTTTCCTCCTTATCATTTATTAAAACATCAAGAATTGTACTTCTTCTTAGTCTTAAAATTAATTAGGATAATTTGTTGAAAAGTGAGTGATCTAAATGTTCAGACACTATCTTTCTGCTCTCCAAAGACTTTCTCTTTCAAAGAAGCTCTACTAGTGAAGTCACCCCCTTTGTGTATGTGTATATAACAAAATCAAATGGACCGTGACACAGCACTACTTATTATTAATAGAATGGTTGCTGAGGCCAAACTACAAGATCCACCCAGATGTGCTTAGGCAAATTGGGTACTCACTTAAATTGTTGTTAAAATGTCATCAGAAAATTCTCTATTTTATGGTGATTTGTTTGCTTGAACTCATGGAGATAAATGTCTAAAATAGATTAGTTGCAGGCAGACATGTAATTTTATTGAACTAATTATAGGAAATGTAATAGGAGCAAATAGGTACAGAAGAAGGGAAAAATGGTTTTGGTAAATGCAAGTCAATCTGAGGGTATTTTGATATTTGTTGCAGAGACTGGCCAGCTTCTCACTGTACCAATAGATTTGCCACATGGCTCGCAGCTACATGACTAAGTTCTGGTCAGAGCTAAGTATGCAGAAGTGATACATATCACTTCTAGGTTTCTGCCACATGCCAGCTGATTATTGATGTTCAGGGTGATGTTGGAAAATGATGTTAAAGAAGACTGAGCCTTTTTTAGCTTTGGATTCCTTCCCCTTTCCACATAACAAAACTGGATATATATGAGCTAGAAATAAACTTTTAGGATGTGAAATCACCAAGACTTTAAAGTGTTTCTATTGTAATAGCTAGTATCTTTAATTTTGCAGGTATCAAATTAGAATTATTTTAAACAACATATCCTTCTTTAAACAATATATCCATTCAATTCTGGCTTATCATTTCTTCATTTTTCCCTCATATTTTTGGCCATGTTTTCTTGGTTGAACTGAAAAGTTCTACTACACTAGCTGAATTTTAACTCGTTGTATACCACAGTGTTCAATCTTCGAATAAAAACTCCCCTGAGCTCATTTAATTCTAAGGATAAAGTATCACCTATCTTTTCCAACTCCCGAATTTAACCTACAGTCTTAATCATTCTGCTAAACTCCAGACTTATACATTAAGCCTCTTATTCATCACATTCACTTAGATTTTTAATAGGCTTCTCAAAAAAATTTAACAAAGGATATGAAAAAACACCTCCATCTCCACTCATATACCTGCCTCAGATCAATTATTTTTCATTTCAGTAAATGACATCACTACTCACCCAGTAACTCAGGGAAAACCTTAGGAGCTTTTCTAGACTTATGTCTTTTTCTTACATCATATCAATTCTATTAGCAACTTCTATTGTCTCATCCTTTAGAAATCTATCTTGTAATCCATCACTTGTAATCACATCTACCACTAAAAATATGATGTAAGTTAACACCAAGACATAATGCTCCAAAATAATTCTTTTTCATTTCTTAGATTTTTATTGAAACATGTATATACTGGATGAAGTGCACAGATCTTAAGAGTA
>NW_012150330.1:631522-631963 GCF_000956105.1 Propithecus coquereli | reverse complement strand
TTTAGAAAAACATCCAGGAATGTCGTCCTTACAGGTGACTTCAATTTGAATAGGCATTTCTTTTTATGTTTTTGCATATAACATCTCCCTGCGGCTTCCTTTATAGAAAGTTACCACAAAAAAGTTGTAAATGCAAAAACTGTTTTGTGTATTTTCTATTTACTCCAGTGATTACACGTATTTATGTAAATATATATGTTTGTGCACACACAAATACACACATACACATACACGGAATTCGAGAAGAATCCCCAAAAGAATAAATAAAAACAAATATCAGGATTTTATTCTGATACAAGCAAAAGAAAACTGGAAATGTCTGGTTGGGCGCGGTGGCTCACGCCTGTAATCCTACCACTCTGGGAGGCTGAGGTGGGAGGATCCCTTGAGGTCAGGAGTTCGAGGCCAGCCTGAGCAAGAGTGAGACACGCCTCTACTAAA
>NW_012150330.1:625758-627795 GCF_000956105.1 Propithecus coquereli | reverse complement strand
AGAAGAAATCCTGGACTACATGGTTTGACAGCTGAATTCTACCAGACCTATAGAGAAGAACTGGTACCTATACTGAAGAAATTATATCATAATATAGAGATAGAAGGAATCCTCCCCAACTTGTTCTATGAAGCCAATATCACCATAATACCAAAGCCAGAAAAGGACACAACAAAAAAAGAGAACTACACACCAATATCCCTTATGAACATGGATGCAAAAATTCTCAAAAAAGTCCTAGGAAACCAAATTCAGCTGCTCATCAAAAATATAATCCACCACCAAGTGGGCTTCATCCCAGAGATGCAAGAATGGTTCAACATACACAAATCCATAAATGTGATTCACTATATAAATAGAAGCAAAACCAAAGACCATATGATCCTCTCAATAGATGCAGAAAAAACATTTGACATAATTCAGCACTGTTTTATGATAAGACTCTTAACAAAATAGGCATAGATGGGATATATCTCAAAATTATAAAAGCCATATAGGACAAACTCACAGCCAACATCATATTGAATGGGGAAAAATTGACAGCATTCTCATGCAGTACTGGAACTAGACAAGGTTGCCCACTGTCACTACTTCTATTTCACATAGGGCTGGGGATCCTAGTCAGAGTAATCAGGCAAGACAAGGAAATCAAGGGTATTCAAATGGAGAAAGAAGAGGTCAAATTATTGCTCTTTGCTGACAATATGGTTTTATATCTAGATAACTCCAAAGATTCTGCCAAGAGACTACTGAAATTGAGAAATAAATTCAGCAAAGTCTAAGATTACAAAATCAATGTAAACAAATAAGTAGCACTTGACTGTCTATTGCAGCACAATTCACAATCGCAAAGATGTGGAATCAACCCAGTGCCTATCAATACATGAGTGGATTAATAAAATGTGGTATATGTATACCATGGAATCATAAAAAATGGTGAACTAATACCTTTTGTAACAACCTGGATGGAACTGGAGACCATTCTTCCAATTGAAGTATCACAAAAATGGAAAAACAAATACTGCATGTACTTGCCATTAAATTAGAACTAATCGATCAACACTTACGTGCACATACGGTAATAAAACTCGAGGGAAATTAGGCAGACGGTGGCGGAGGGAATGTGGTAATTCACACCTAACTGGTACAATGCATACTATCTGGCTAACGGACACACTTTTAACTTTGACTTAAACTGTACAAAGTCAATTCATGTGACCAAAACATGTGTACCCCCGTAATATTCTGAAACTAAAAAAATAAACAAATAAAATAAAATGGTCTCAGAGAAATTATTAATAGGTAACTTTCTTAAGTTCATGTGACTGGTGAGTGGCAGGGCTGGGATTGAGATCCAGCTTTCTGACTCCAAAGTGGAAGCTGTTGTCATGATATTACCTGACTCACCTAAAGGTCATATTAAAAAATAAGTAATTTCAAAAAAAAAGGTATAATATTTAATTGTTCAACACTATTAAGCTGTACATGTAAAAAACAAAAAAACTGCCTACAATGCGACAGAGGAGTAAAAGCCAACTCATACTTATATGATTGCCTGCATTCATAGCTAAACAATAATTATTGCCTGCCCTTTAAACAATACCTGACTGGGGGTATTTGTAATTTAATCCAAATGCATTCTGTCAGAATCAAAGCTTAGCATGAGTACATTACATCCCTGGGATATAGATTTTTTAAACCCATGATATCAAGTTTTGTTTTGTCCTGTACTAATCTAATGTCCAAATCCTCTGTTATGAAGTTTGTAATGAACATAGAAAATAATTGCAAATAATTGGAAGCTTATTACGTTCTGAAACCTTATTACCCGTATTTCAGAAATGAAAGTAATTCTTAAGACAATGGTTCTCAATCGGGCACAATTTTGCTCTCTAGGAGACATTTTTCCAAAAAGAAAGAAACCAATTCTAATATCAAACAATACAAATATTATGATTTTTCTTCACACATATTACCATTGCCAGAATATTTCCCAAAATAACTGCACATCTTTATAACATTGTATCTTGTGTTTAA
>NW_012150330.1:612528-613847 GCF_000956105.1 Propithecus coquereli | reverse complement strand
CATCACCTATATGAAAGAGAGCTAACTCCACTGATAAAATAGGTGTCCTACAGGCATTCAGTATTGTGTGTGAAAGTTAACGATGAGATATTCATGCAAAGGTGTATTTTTGTAAAAGGGCCCAAGTGAGATGCCTACAAATTAAACATTTGGCCAAATTCCTTAGGTAAATGGAAAAGGTCATTGGGAAAATTTGGTTTGGTGGATTTTAACAGCTGCACTATAAACTGTAATTGCAATTTAAACAACCTCCAATACCACTCTGGAAAGTTCTTAACCTGCTTAACCTGCCACCCCTCAGTGCTTGCAAGTAAGCCACAGATATAATTTTATGAGCTGCTGGAGAAATTTTCCCATTATTGCTTGACTCCACGGTCATTGTTACATGTAACTGACTCAAAATTAAATGTGATCCACGGTCTGTGAGGAAAAAAACAAAACAAACAAACAAAGAAAACCCCCACCAACCCTCAATACTTGCATTCATGAGTCTACATTCTTTATGTATTGACGGAGAAAATTGCAAGTAAAAACGTATTTGAATATTAAAAAGTTAATCTTTTCACATCAATATTCTGTGGTTGTTTTCAGAAGACTCTGAAAGTAGCATGTATTTTCAGAACCAATTTTGTCCACATAAAATAGTATATGTTTTAATAATTTTATATCAGTTATAATTTTTGAAAAATTAAGTTTATAATTTTATTTCTTTTTTATTGATAAAGTTGAAAGCATTTTTTTGGAAAGTATATGAGGCCCTGAACATAGTAAATCACATTCAAAAGTATGAAAGCCTAAATAGGTACAAAAATGTATATCAATTTTTAAAGTATAGCATTTTAGTAATATTTCAAATGTTTCAAAAGAAAATCATAGAATTACAGAAAAATTTAAATAGAAAGTGAATTATTTAGTGAGATAAAAAATAGAAGTAGTGCCACTTATGCCCTTATTTTACAATTTGGCTAATTTCAAAGTTTTAAACTAGTTTAATAAATTATACTATTATGGTCTCTTTCCTACCTTTTCCTTTTGTTGAGGTCATATTTCTCTTTTAAAAAAATTTTGACATATATTATTTGCAAGCACTGAGGGGTGGCAGATATCAGACTGCGTACCTGTTGAGAAATATTTTATTTTTTAAAACAAAAATACTGTGGCCATTTTGTACATTGGGTTTTCTTACAATTTGAGCTATGCTCTATCTGTATTACAGTAGATACAATAATAAGTGTGGAACACTATGCTAAAACTGAGAAAATATGAACACAATGAATGCCAAGGAAATTCATAACAAATTTTTCTGTATTAAAGATAAA
>NW_012150330.1:610783-612478 GCF_000956105.1 Propithecus coquereli | reverse complement strand
ACACTTCAAGTTGACTCTAACTTACTGAGCAAAGCTGTGACATCAGAACATTAAGGATAAAAGTGTATAGTGCTGAATTTTTCACTTCACCATGCAGAATACAGTGACATCATTTCTGCCAAATATCTGAATGTTGTAAACTTATTAATGCAGTGAAAATTTCCTTATTTATTTTTTAATAAGTTGTTATTTTCAATATGTTTTTATGTAAATTAATCTCACTAGCTTTATGACATCTGGCATGCATGGCTAAATTGCAACTGATCATGTTTAAATCTTATCGTGCATATTTCTATTACATCTGTGTTCACGGAGGGAGGGATTGCTTTTGTTCATCTTTACCAATGCTTGCTTTATCTTTCAGGTCATAGTCTACCCTTGTTATTTAAACAATGTAAAAATGACAACAACAACAAAAGAATCACATTTCCATTTTTAAAATAAACTAGCCAAGATTTAGAAAGGTGAAAGTCCCAGAACAATGTTATATCAAGAGCAATTGGTAGAGCTAGGAATGCAAATTAAGTTCTTGTTATGCAAAGCCCCAACAAGCTTTCAACTACCAAGGCTTAATTGCCTCAGATAGTGATCCTTGGAAGCTGCTTTTCCCCTCTTCTCCCCTTCGGTTACTTAGATGAGACTGTCTTCTTAGTCTGATGGTCCATATACTTATTTCTGCAATCATAGTGTTCAAACAGTCTGAAATTCTGTTTACAAAAGGCTCTATAATTTATCTGTAAAGAGTATGGGTTGAGACAGGAGCAGACAAATCTGGGGTCAAGTCCCATCTACCCTTCTAACTGATTATGGCTATAGGTAGTATAATTGGCTTCTCTGCATTTCAGTTTTCTCATTTGTAAAACAGAGTCACGGTGGTTTAATCTAACCCTGGGGTTGAACATTAACTAGAATAACTCATACAAAATTTGAAGGAACTGCTTGAGGCCTTGTAGGATTTGCATCATTATTCTCTATCCCCTTCCACTTCAACTTTACCTGTCTTCTATGTGTCTCTCACTTTCTTTCAAAGGCAACCACTTCCAGACCTTCAGACACTTGATCCTGCAGCTAATTAAATTATAATATCCTAAATATGTTTTTGGGTTATTTAGAGTATCTGCATGAATACTGGACACACATAATTCCTTTTGGCAGTCAAACTAGTTTGTGTATATATTTTGTTTGTAAATATATTGGCTGAATATATTCACTTTTACTTATAATAATAGGTATCATTTATGGACTACTTGCAATTTGCCAGGCGTTTTGTGCTGAGAGCTTTTTCTTCATTATTTTCTATTATCCTACCAAAAACTTTGCCTGGCAGGTGTAGTTACCGTTACCACTTTTCAGATGAGGAAACATAAGCTTAGAAAAGTCAAGTAATTTTTCCAGGGTCTTATAGCTCCTAGATTCAAACTGACACCCTTTCAGCCTTCATTTTCAACCACTACAAAATACACCTGCTCAACTTTCATTTATATGTCATGCTCTCCAAAAGTTTGAATTTATAGTCTGGAGGTGGTGCTATTAATATTTGATTCTATTCTTGAACTTTTAGTATTGAAATATTCTGGCTGTGTCACTAGTGGGAGAATAGAGCTGGAGTTGAACACCTATGATAGAGAGAAGGTCATTTCACTGATAAGAAGGGTAGTAAGACTGAGGATTCCAGGTACTCATCATCTTTCCCTC
>NW_012150330.1:605239-606468 GCF_000956105.1 Propithecus coquereli | reverse complement strand
AATGGCCTCCAGTTCCATCCATGTTGCTGCAAAAACCATGATTTCATTCTTTATTATGGCTAAATAGTATTCCATTGTGAATATATACCACATTTTCTTTTTTTCCCCACCTATTTTCTTTTCTTTTTTTTAAATGTATTTTAATAGATTTAGGAGGTACAAATATTTTGTTGTTGTTACATGGATTAATTGTATAGTAGTGAAGTCAGGGCTTGTAGTGCACTCGTCACCTGTACAAGGTACTCAATAGGTAATTCGTCATCCCTTACCCACCTCCCACCTTTGACATTTGTAGTCAATATGGATGAGTTGGAAGGGTATTATGCTGAATGGAATGAGTCAGGCAGAGAAAGATAAATACTGCATGTTCTCACTTATATGTGAGAGATTAAAAAAAATTGAGCTCATAGAAGTAAGAGTACAATTGTGGTTATTAGAAGCTGGGGCGAGTGAGGTAGAGGGGAGTATAGGGAGAGGGTGGTTAATGAATACAAAGTTATAGATTAGAAGGGAAGAATAAGTTCTAATATTCCATAGCACTGTATTGTAAATTTGGTTAAAATAATTTAGTGTACATTTTCAAAAAGCTATAAGAGAGGATTTTGAATGTTCACAGCACAAAGAAATGATAAATGTTTGAGGTGATGGATTTGTTAATTGCCATGATTTTATCATTACACATTGTATATCCATGTTGAAATATCACTCTGACCTGCAGAATGGGAGAAAATATTTGCAAATTTGTATCTGACAGAAAACGAATATCCAGAATTTATAAGGAACTCAAACAACCCAAATACAACAAAACAAATAAGCCCATTAAAAAGTAGGCAAAGGACATAAAGAGGCATTTTTCAAAGAAGACATTCAAATGGCCAACATATAAAAAATGCTCAACATCATTAAATATCAGAGAAATACAAATTAAAACCACAATGAGGTATCATCTTACACTGGTCAGAATGGCTATTATTAAAAAGTCAAAAAATAATAGATGTTGGAGAGGATGCAAAGCAAATGGAATGCTCACACACTGTTGTCGGGAATGTAAATTAATATAACCTTTATGGAAAATAGTATGGAGATTTCTCAAAAAACTAAAAATAGAACTACCAATCCAGTATTCCCACTACAGCTATCTACTTGAAGAAAAAGAAATCAAAAAGGTACCTATATTTGTATGTTTATTGGCCCACAATTCACAAGCAAAAATATGGAAGCAACTTTTA
>NW_012150330.1:601574-604259 GCF_000956105.1 Propithecus coquereli | reverse complement strand
TAAATGTAATTTCTGAGGCTCTATTATACAATGGTGCTAGGCAATATTCCATAGAAGTATTAAATAAATTATAAGATAGAGTACGTAACTCTTCTTTAGGCCTGTCTGTGTCTGAGAATAATACCGTCCCTCCAACGAAAATCAGAAACCTTATACACGTCTCTCTCCCTCACTGCCCTCCCCTGCCTCATCTAATCCATCATTTGTCCCTGGTAACTTTGACTCCAAATCACTTTCAGATTTTCCCATTTTCCTCTATTTCTGCTTTTATCACCCTGGCTAATGCCATCGCTAAACTTTGTCTGAAGTGCTGCAATAGCCTCTTTATTGGTCTCAATTTACTGTATATTCCTTTCCAATCTATTCTCAACCCGGTAGTCGGAATTGCCTTTTCAAAGCACAAATAGAGTGTGTGCCTCAAGAACAAATTCCTTCTCTGATTTTAGGATGAAGATCAAAATTCTTAACGTGACCAAAAGTTGTAGTGTCAAACTCTCTCTCAAGTTTGGCTAGCACTACTCGCCACTTCATTTTCTGCAATTCACTCTACAGCTCTGCACAGGGGAAATTTTTAGTACCCACAACTGCTGTGAGCACAGGATCACCCTAGTCATGCCTGTGGGACCAGGGCAGACAAACACTCAAGGCACCATGAGTCCAGCTAAAACTTTTTGATGTGAACAGAGTAGAGTTACCTCACACTCTGTTTTTAAAAACATCTTGAAGTAAATTTGTGAGACGAGCTGAGGAAACAGAGAAACAGTCTCATATGGAAGCAGGAGTGCTAGGAAGGAAGTGTAGAGACGGACGGCTGAGCCTGAGGGATGAGGAGATGAGCCCATTCTGACTGTGCACTTTCAGATCGAGCTCTATAACTCTTGGTTCTTCTGTTCAATGAGATTTTGCTGACCTTAAAAAACTTTCTCTCTAGTATCACCTTCTTTTTTCATTTATTCTGAAATTGAATGGGTTTTTGTTTATTGAAGCCAAAAGAGCGGTGGGTAGGCCAAGAAATTAAAGTTGGAAAAGACAAGAAATCTCTGGTAAAGTACTTGGATTTATTGATAACAACATCTTTTTTCATAAGGTAAATAGAGCAAAATTTCCTATTACACATGTCCAAATAATGCTAAAATAAGAAACATTAACATAAAGCAGTTAGAAGTCAACTTATAGGTAAAGTAATTGTATGAGTGATTTGCAAATGTGTAAACTGATTTTTTTTTCCTTTTGGTGGATGTGTATTATCTCAGAGAACATTGGAAACATCCAGCAAATAGTAACTGTTTTTGTTAACATGATGATGCTGATAATTACATCTTTTTTGAATTTAGTTAATTTAATTGATCAGGGCAGGGTACTAATGAGTTCATAGTTATAGATTTTATATTTCGCTCTGTTCCATTTAAGTGACCACAGATTGACTTCTCACCTCAGTAAGTCACCACTGCTGTGTATCATTAACTGCAATAGCGACTAAATTAAAATGTGAGATTGCATCTCTAAAATGATGACTACTTTGGAAAAATAATTCAAACCTTGTGCTTTACTCATTACGGGTCACTAGTTTCATCTTTGTGTGTGAAAACTAGGATACTTTATATCTGTGATAATGAGACAGAGAAAAACAACCCTTTCTTTGTTTCTTTCCTTTCTTTTCTTTTTCCTGTGTACATTCATATAAGAGACTCTTTTTAAAAAGTATCTTGGAACATAAATTAAGCCTTGCTTGAAATTCTGAAGACTAATTTCTATCCTTCAACAATTACATCAACCATTTTAATTGTTTTGATTATCTGATATCACTTTTCCATATAATTGCACCAAGAAGAGACACCAACTAACAATTAAAGTTGCTCATGCAATTAGAATAATTACCTTAATGTTATAAACTTGTAGCAGACCTACTGGAAATTATTAATGACAGCAGTCAAATATTATATAAGTTAAATTAGATTTTTACCTCCACTGATTTGATTTATGTTAAATTTACGTATTAAAGTGAAGGAAATTAACAGAAAAGAGCAGAAATTACAAGTTATAGACACAGCCAGAATCTAGTAAACAAAGAGTTGCTAATTACATGGAGGAAATTGAAAGTCCTCCTACTCTTCAAAAATAAAAAAGTAATGAATGGCTAATCTCAGGACAATTTCTGAATTTCTCATAAAATAGCTGTAGTTGATTCATCGGGAAGGGTTTTGCTTAATGGTCTCAGAGGATTTCAGATCATAATTTTGAATATATGATGCATACATAAAATTCTTGGGTGTTCACCTGGAGCTAATTAAGGGTATTAGTTCCCCTTTGCTATTTCATGAGTTCAAAGAGAAACCCAAATTTTGACACTGTATTAGCCTGTGCTACCGTAAATGTAAAGAGGAGGTTTAGATCAATGCAGCATCACACAAAATCGACTATGCTTAGATAATCAAATTCCCATATTGAGTTATAAAAAAATTGATTGTGTGTTTCAGATCCAGCATTCATGAAATACCTTATTACTAGATTTAGGTGATGGGCTTTAGGTAATATCAAAATTAGCACATCTCTTCCCAATCGCACCTTGTATAAACTAATGCAAATTCAATTCTGAGATTCATTTTATAAATAGGTTTGGCACCTCCCAGAATGTTTTTTGCTTTAAGCCTATTTTCTTTTAAAAAACATGTACAAGTATGTGTA
>NW_012150330.1:599122-600539 GCF_000956105.1 Propithecus coquereli | reverse complement strand
GTATTAATATATTACATTTGTTACTTAAATTAATTCACAGAGTAACTAATATTACCATTAGCCCCATTTTACCAATTTGAAAAATGAGGTTATAGATGTTAAGCAACATGTTGAAGTGTTACAGTTAATTAGTTATGTATTAGAATTGGAATTTAGATCATGGGATACTGACTCCTGAACCTACCTTTTAACTACTCACTATTTTATATTTATACTCACTATGTTATATTTATATACCTGCATTTTATAAATATTAAACCTGGCTATCATAAGAAATGCTATGAAATTGAAATGGAATATTCTGACTACCTACATCTAAAAAGTTCAGATAATTCAATTTTTAGTAAACCAACTCTAGCATTATTGTGAAAATAGTATTGTGAAACATAGTAAATTAGTTTGACATTTCAATAACGTTATTTCAAAGCTTTATGTAGCATAAATTATGACTCACAAAAACCATTTGATTCATTCAAACCTTAATTATTTTTCTTATGATTTTTTTCTCTCTGTACCTTTTCTTTCACGTACATATGTAGGCATAGATATTATATGTGTGTGCATGTATGTATTATCAACATATAGACATACTTGTAGATAACATCTGTTAAGATTCTCACCTAGCACTCTGAAGGTATTTTTAGCTTAGGATGCCAAAGTAAGTTTTCTAAAATAAAAATTTTGTGCTTAACACCACCAGTCAGTTTGAAACACATTTTAACTGTGATTCTCTGAATCTTCACAGTTACCACCTTTCAAACTCAGGGAGCCACTCTTGAAATCAGAGAAAACCTTACAGTTCTTCTTTGATATCTGAATTGAAATAGTTTTTTTCAAAACACTTAGGGAGTTAGGCAATAAGTTTAGTAATATTTAGACATGAGAAGATATTACTAAAATAATTACCCTCTACAAAAATCTGAGGTAAGAAATTGAACAACTTCCTCGACCCAGTGTCTAACGTTTTGAGATGCCAGTTTTCCATATTACTATATTTCATGATGTAATTCTACATTATTAAGGGAACAAATGCGAATACCATGTACTCTCGCTGCAAAAACAGGTAATTCCAATGCTTAATATTAAAAGATAGGCCTTGCCCCTCAGTGTTCTTGTATATATACACCGGCAGTGCAATTACGGTCTGGTACAGAGCAGTACAGTGACAATGCATAGCCGTCATCAAGCAGGCACTCTCTAGAGCTACTGTTTGGTTTTACCTGATGTGGCCACTAGCAAGCAACAAAATCTTTCTGAATTTCGGCTTTCTCACATGGCAAAGGCAGACTAGAGTAGTGCCTACCTCATGAGATAAAAGGTATCGATGCATGGAAATTGTTCAGCATGGGGCCTGGCTCTTAGAAAGCACTAGCACTGGATTAATGGTATCATATCTGGCTCAAGCAGGCATGGGAGC
>NW_012150330.1:593075-594379 GCF_000956105.1 Propithecus coquereli | reverse complement strand
GGCACCTCAGTATGGGTATTGGACAAAAGGCACCTGGGTGTGGGTACTTGGAGAGACTGCATGTAGCATTAAGTTAAAGGACACTTTAAAGATAGAGGTAAATAAGATTTGGGATATAGGAGTTATTCCAAAGGAAAAGGATTGAGAGAGTAGTGAAATAAAATTTCTCATATTTGCTATTTTGTTTAGATCCTGCATGGGAAATACAAATATTTAAGTGCATCTGAATATCTTCTGATAGCCACTGTTTATTATTAAGGGGAATGGTGTAATAGGGTTGTGTGTGGTTAGAGTTTGTCTATTGTCTGCTGTCTGTCTGGTAGGAAGCTATGAATCTCCTCCAGGAAGTAAAGCATCTTCTCTGGTGGAATTAAGCATGTTTCTGCAAAAGACTTCTGGCTCACCTGGGCTTTCTGTCCAAGGACTTCCATTGGGGGAAATTTCATTCTAATGTGTCCCAAAATCCCTATGTTCTTGACATACAGTTGGTGTATAATAAATGCTTTTGAATGCATGGATGATTGAATAGATGCTTGCATGTAAAGAAAGCTCATCCTAAAGAAGGAAGGAGGCATTTTGCTCTCCCAGTAAGCTCTCCAGAGTTATTGCAATGATAAAAACCAGATTTCTTATATCATGTGAAAGCGTACTACTTGATTCATCAGTTAAATATCTAATTTTCCTCATATGTCCCTTGTATATATGCTGATCACTTCCATTCTCATAGAACAACAAACAGCAATAACAATAGATTAGTTATAGCTAATATCTATGTTTTACTATATTCCAGAAATTTTGCAAGAGCCGATAACCTGCTTCTTACTCTGCCCATGAAAACTTCCAGGGAAAATTCCTTTTTAATAGGGGGATGCTTGTAGAAGGTTCTCTGCTCTCCTCTTGACATCCCTCACTGGGGAACTGGGGGTCACCATTGGTAAGTTAGCGGTCTTACAGGATACTGGGCTTTTCCAAGGAATTTAAACAGGTACTTTCTCCATAAAGAACTTTCCGACTAAGTTTTCCTTCTGTTTAGCCACCACTTGGCTAGATAGGCTATTAACTGTTGTCTCTGGAAACCACTCAGTTTTCAGACACCATGCCTGTTATCTTTCAGAAGGAGCTCCTATGTGCTAATATGCAATACTTGCGTTTGATTCCATTTGCTCTCATGATAAATCATTTTCTCTTTTAGTAAGCTAACCACACTACTTCTAGTTACAATAAAGAAATATTGTTGGAAAACTTAGCACACAAAATACTCCAGCTATCTCTTAAGAAAGACTCTAAGGTATGTTCACGAATAT
>NW_012150330.1:591843-593025 GCF_000956105.1 Propithecus coquereli | reverse complement strand
CCAAATTGTGTTAAATCTCTTAAGTGGAAGGAAATTTGAAATAGAGGAAATTTTAAAAAAGAACTCTTGTTTTAAAATGTAAAACTAATTCCACAATATTGAGGGGCACTATGCACTATTAAATACCTGGGTTTTATTGGATTTATTGTTTCACTTAGACTCATAGTTGTATGCCATTGTGTTGGTGTTGGGTCATGTTCAGAGAACTCAGAATCCCTTTTATCAAAAAATGCAATTGCCTCAACAACAAAAAAAATAGGCCAAATCACCTAAAATCTAGTAAATTTTATGCTTGATACAGAATCTACTATTTTTTTAAAAGTCGTATTTGTTAATATTGCCACTATTTCAGATAAGAAAAGGACTTGTCTTCCACATACTTTGTGATCTGCATACCTCCCCTTATCTCCAGGATCTTCAGCCTGAAGCAAGAAATGGCTTTCCTTCCTTTTTGTCAACTCTGCTTCTGTTTTTTAGTTGGCGTCATGGGTCATCTTAACATTCCAAACAGTCTGCTCCCGTTTAAGCCAAATTGTCCTCGATGTGAAACCTGGCCCATCTTGTTTGCTTTACATACCATCGTCAAAATAACAAGCAAGCACATACCTCTTGTATGATCCTGGATGGAGCTGGAGCCCATTCTTCCAAGTGAAATATCACACGAATAGAAAAACAAACACCACATGTCCTCACCATTAAATTGGTACTAATCAATCAAAAAGTAAAATGATAACGAGCAAGAGAACAAAAACTAAAACAGAAACAACTTGTACATGTTGGATATCCCTTATCTGAAATGCATGGGACTAGAAAGGTTTCAGATTTTGAAATTTTTTGGACCTTGGAATATTTGCATATACATAATGACATCTTGGAGATGAGGCTCATATCTAAACACAAAATTTATTTATGTTTTGTTTCACGTACAACTTATACATATAGCCTAAAGGTAATTTTATACAATATTTTAAATAATTTTGTGCATGAAACAGTTTGTGTACATCAGAAAGCAAAGGTGTCACTATCTTGGCCACCCATGTGGACAGTCTGTGGTTGTTTGGCATGACTATCATTACTGACTGAATTTTTTGTGCTAACTATAAGCAATCATTTTCTTACACTTATTCACATGAGTGCTTATCAGTAAAAAATATGGCATATCATTAACACAGTGAAAAAATA
>NW_012150330.1:589317-589813 GCF_000956105.1 Propithecus coquereli | reverse complement strand
AATTGTCCAAATTCAGACATGTTAAAGTTTGGAAAAAAATTTTATCCATGAAATATATAGTTGCATTTTATCTAGAAATTTCAGATTTTGCAACAGTATAACTAAAGGACGGGCGTTTCTGCTTCTCTATGTCCATCCAGGCTTCAGCTCATAAGCACATCTAGCATTGGCACATTTCCAGCGGTCAATGAAAAAATTCCACCTGTCACTGAGTCTTTGTTGGTGCAAGGGTTACATTTTGTCCAGAGAATATTGCTTCCTTGTTACCATAACACAAAACATGACTGTTTCTCTTTCTTCCAGTCCTGGGTTCTGCCCCAACAAGCACTCCTCACCCAGGGCTGAGAAAATTTCCAGAAAATGGTGCTATACTTTGTTGCATCATGAAGAGTCTGGTACCATAGCACAACTAATTTCTATGTTTTTCTCAGACTCTTGACATACAACACTCACAATTGTTCTGACATTTTCTATGTTCCATGCAGAGACTTCCCAG
>NW_012150330.1:588246-589267 GCF_000956105.1 Propithecus coquereli | reverse complement strand
TGTGCACATATCTCTATAGCCTGCTGCCAAATGTTTCTGAATCTGTAGATTGAATAAAATACATTAAATCTTTTTGTCCATTACATAGACAGTCTCATATTATTTCAGACATGAGCAGGCCTGGCTAGAAAATTATTTTTTTTCTATTGTCTGTCTGATTTGTTCTTAGAGGAATGAAACATACAAGCACTCTCATTTAGGTGAACAAAATATAATAGAAAAAGAAAATGTGTTCTATCGGTTAATTGTAGTATTTTCAACTTTGGGCAACAAAGGGTAGAACCGAAATACATGATAGTCACTTATCTCAGGATATGACACACCTGAAGCAATTTTTTGATTATGGAATTCAGGAGGAGGTGTGTAAGGATGAGAGGAACCACCCAGACTGTTGGCTTCTGTCCAGCTAGCCTAAGAGGTTTAGCAGGACATTTCCACAAAGAGAAGATATTACAGAACTGTAGAGAATTGAAGTCTGAGCCAAACTCCTTGAAGAGATTATGGGCCTCAAAAGTATAAGACCTTTTTTCTTCCTGGCAGACACCCAGAGCTTTATGACCATTTAGGCCAGAAAGCTGTCCTTGTGTTTGCTTTCAGGACAGAGTATCTTCCCAGCCTATGTATGACAAAATCTGCCTCTTCCAGGCACAAGCATGACTGCATCTTTCCTCAGTCATGTCTGTGCCTGGGCGATGTTTTTCAGAGTCAAATATCCTGAAGCAAATTACTCCTATATTTGGGACATCTTTATGAAGTAGTGATGATAATAGCTAACACTCTTTTCTTTCAAGGCTCACTACAACCTATGAGTATTTTCATTTCATAGATGAGAAAACGTAAGCTTAGAGAAAGTAAGTAACTTGCTGAAGATCACACAAACTTGTTAATAGTGCAGTAAGAACTTAAAGCCAAGTTCTCTAGTGCCAAATAGTCACCTCTTTCTCTGTTAATTCCATGTATATCTCCAGAGGTACATTTTGGTGAATGGAGTCTTTTATTACCTCAAAATAGTTATCCTTCC
>NW_012150330.1:579986-582285 GCF_000956105.1 Propithecus coquereli | reverse complement strand
TAAGCAAAAGGCTAAAAGAACACTTATGATGTGTCTGCAGGTTTGTGACATTTCAATCAAGCAGAGAGTTAGAGTGTGAATCTGCCAGGTTGTTCTAAGAGAAAAACAGTCAGAGATGCATGTGGATGGAGAGGGGAGGGGAGGAGACATTCTCAGCTCCTTTAGAAGGCTGTGGCCAGTAAGGAAAATCATCACATTGTCATAATCTTCTGAAAATATATACAGCGTGGCAATTTGATTACTTGCTTCTAGGAACTGAACATCTTTTTAAAAGTTACTTGTGCAAATATTATCTGGGTGTTTTAACACATTAAGCTATTCTCAGTCACACATGCTAAAGTTATTTTTACCCTAAAAGCTTGTTCAGAAAGAAGAATCCTGAATGAATATGACATAGATTAGTTGAGTTCTCAAAGGTGGAAAGGCTTCAAAGAGGACCGAGGTGGAACACCTTTCCTGAGAAGGCTGCATGAGGTCTTGGATTTTGAGGTCAAAGATAAGGCAAAATGAGGATGCATAATGGAAGAAGGAAGGAATTAAACCCAAATGTACATATTCTCTGCAGTTTTCTTTAAGCTGAAACATACCAACTTGAAATTGTGCACCAGTGAATCTTTCATCTCATTATCAACTCTGCTTTATTCCTTACTTTCAAGTGCTAGATATAAAAAGTGTATGCTTAAGGAATCTCTAACTAGAAGTTTCAGGGAAAGTAGGTGTTATAGCTTCAACGCACAATGAAAAGAGAACACCGAAGACTCCGAATGCCTTACAGAAGAAATAAAAAATGTAAAGTAGTAGTAGAAGCAGCAAAACTGGGGAAAGTCAGAAACTCTGGTGACAGTAAAGGCACTGCAACATAGGCAGGCTCAATCACAATAGAGCCTACCATCTGAAGGGTAAGTTTTCATTTAAGTCACGGAATCTTTTGATAGTGGAGCCCTGAATAACCAAGAGCCACATCTGCTGCGTAAGATCAATGCCATTTTTAAAGCAACAGGATACATTGGACTGAGTTGAATCTCTTGCTGTGATTTTAACACTCCCTCTACTCAGCTTGGAATTCCCAAGTAAAGCTTCAACAGTTTTATGGGAGCTTTTATTTGCATGGTAGTATCTAAAGAAGGCTGTCTGGTTTTTGGCTACAATAGAAAGAACCAAAATAATTTGGTTATAGCCTTGTCTTAGATTTACATTCATTGATTTACCAGGGATTTTTCCTCTTCCAGACATATCAAATTGTGAAATACTTGATTTTTGTTACTAATTTATTAATGACACAAGCAATGTCATTCAAAATTAAATGGCATTGGTTAACAGATGAAGCGGTGTTCTTCCTAATTATGAACAAACAATAAGCATGTTTGAGTATTGATATATAGATGCATAAATATATATGTGATATATAAGTATATTAAATATATATAACAAACAAGCACATTTGTTATGTCTGAGATTGAGAGATAATTCATTAAAAGCTATTCTGTTGTAATTAGTTTTAAAATTTCAATTTTCCACATATTTGACTAGATGTTTGTTTTCCTTGGATTGGTAATTGTAAAATAACCCCTTTAAAATGTTTTAATTTTAAAATTCAAACTTTCTTAATAAACTGGGGCTTTGACATTATATATAATAAGAAAAAACTAGAAACTACTAATACCTTTGGGATGATTCACTGGGATAGAAGATAGTAGAAGTTGGTGGGAAAACTTGAATAAGAAATTTGTAGTAGAAAATACATTAGTTCTATGAAGATGTTGAGAAAGTCTCAGATGCAGCATTAAATATCTATTCAGATGGACAAAATTTGAAATTGTGAAATCAATCTCTATCATAATGGTAATGCTGCCCAAATCTATATAAAGCTAATACAGATTGATTTTTTTCTTCAGATGGACTTGGGAAATATCTACTAAGGCTCAAATTCTTTTAATTTACAGTATTTGATCTTTCATTTTAAAAGTATGCGTTAAATGTATTGTTCTGCTCCTAGGCCAAATATATTGTACTAGTTAAAAGTACTATGAAAATATTTTATGAAATGACTATTAGCTGTATTTAAAAAGATGAATCCTTCACTATTATACTTAAATTCAAATACGCAATGACAAGAATACTCATTGGTAAGAGCAAAATAAGTACAATATAAAATTTCTGGTTAAACACAGTGGAAAAATATTTTGAAAGTCCAAAGATGCTGACTCTTGATCAATCTCTCTCCCTTTCTTTCTTTCTCCTTCTTTCTATCTCTCTTTCTCTCTCTCTCTTTCTCTCTTTTCCTCCTGTCTTCCCTCCC
>NW_012150330.1:577549-578281 GCF_000956105.1 Propithecus coquereli | reverse complement strand
GTATATCTTTTCTTGAACATTTGAAATGCAGAATAATTGCATAATTAAAATGTTATCACAGTAGTATTGATTACTTAATATAGTTCTTCAAAGAAATATGAATCTGATAGTTCAACAAAATATTTCAGCTAAATTATCTATATAATGACTTCCATTACATTGATTTTATCTTAATCATGTTTCTTTTTCATAAGTGCCTCAGATTTTAAAAAATTCTACACATTAAAATGCAGAATTTAGAGAATTAAGTGAATAAGTGATGATTTAAACCAAGGTGTCTCTGAAACTCAATCCCCAGTACGGTAAAATAATTTATATTGTTCACATAAATTACACAGGTAATAAAATTGTTAATTTAATCTTATGCATTCAAGTGATATTTAAATTCTCTGTTTAACACTGAAAGGTTTATTTGTAGATATGAAAAATGAAAAAATATAAATATGAATTCCAAAAGTAAGTATTTTAATGTTTTATTTTATTTAAAGTATGCACAAAAATATTCACAAATAGTTTATGGTCTAACAATTGCAAGAACAAATGCTTTTAGCATCTGTGTGAGATGGAAATCTAGAATAGTTGGAAAAGAGTCAGTCGTGTTATAGCACTGTGACCCTGTGACCGTGTTCCTTCCCTGAAGGCAGCTTACATTGCTGAAAGTGGGAAACACAGAGGGAAAAAGAGTGAAGGGGAGGAGGAGGAAAAATCCAAGGCAACAAAATGGGAAGCACT
>NW_012150330.1:574898-575402 GCF_000956105.1 Propithecus coquereli | reverse complement strand
TTGCTTCTTTTTCTTTCTCTTTTTCTCCTCCTTTTTCTTCTTCTTCACCTCCCTTTTTTCTACCCCTCTCCTCCTTTTTTTTCTTCTACCTCTTCCTCCCCCTCCTCTCTCCCCCTCCTCTTCTCTATCATCATCATTATTGCAAGGATGGAAAAAGGAAAACAATAGCTGCTGCTGAGGTTTCGAGTCTGGTGAAAAGTGAGATGTTAAAGAACCATTTGGTTTGTACTACTATGGTTTATTATTTTGAAATTTGGGGGAAGAAGATTAAAATTGATAACATATTGTTTAAATCTGTGCTCACAATTTTATCTAATCAAAACAGATAGGATAATGGATAAGAAGGAAAATGATCAGCACTTCCTTTATGTTAAAAGATTAACAAGTTACTTATAAAGATTGTGTAATTCAGGATGTATCAAAAATACTGAAAAAATGTTACCTAAAGAGAATTTATCTTGTTTATTTTTTTTAAATTTATTTTCTTATTTCAGCATATTACAG
>NW_012150330.1:568049-572677 GCF_000956105.1 Propithecus coquereli | reverse complement strand
AAATATTTATATATTGCAAACTTGATACAAAGAGCAAATGCTTGGTGCACACCCATCCACACATAAATCTACACACACATTGACAAAATGGGATGAAAATGTCTGTACTATTTTGTCCCTGAATTTAATATCACATTGTGTCATATGATTCTCCAATATTAGTTATTTGACTTAAATATAGGAATAATATTTGCATAGCATTCCATTATAAAGACTTAGGTCAATCATTTAATTTTCCCACATTGATCAACATTTGTCCAATGTTTAATTTGAAAAAATAACTATATGAGAAGGATACTAAATATATAAAATTAGGGGAAGTTTCTTTCCAAAGGCATGTATATTTGGGGGTTAAGTAAAATTGTTCTCATATATCTAAAAGCATATTTTCAAATGATTCCCATCTATCACTCAGCAACAGCTAAAGTACAATATTTCTATAAGTTTTATGTAAGTTTTCTTCATACAATTGTTAAATGTTTCATATTCCACTGTCTTAGGAGAATTTTTATTGTATACAAAAATCTAATTATTTTTTATTTTATTTTTCTTAATTTTAAAAGAGATATATTTCTTAAAAATTTGAGTGTGCTTTTTAAATTATTAATATCAAAGTGTACTTTAGAAAAGCAACCTCAATAGCAGATCTAAAAAACAAGTCTCTGGGTACTAACTTAGTGTTTTTCCTTTCAGGTAAAGAAAATAAAAAATATTGATTCTTTAAAGTCATGTTAGTGGAGAAAAGTTCAGATATTGACACATTATAGTTTGAAGCTTTCTTGATTTTTTGGTCTTCAGATGGCCTATTCCTGTAAATATCTATTTATAGGAAATAATACATTTACAAATTTTCCACTTTAGTTATGAACTCTTAAAATAGGCCCAAGGTTCAATAAGCTTTCCATGGTGTTATTAAAAATGATCTGCTTGACTGTAGCCATATATATATATCAGTTAAAAAAGTTAAGATACCAAAAAATAAACACAATAAAATCAGAAGCAACTAAAATTCCAAGACTTAACATTAAATCTTTGCCAAACAATCCCAACATATTTTACAATAATAAGTTTGTACTCAAATCAAAATGTGGCACTTTTTTATTTTTGTTGTTGTTGTTGTTATATTGACATTTCAAAGAATTGCTTTGGTTATTTCAAGATAAAAATTTTCTAAGTCAAAAATTTCATTTCAATGATTAGAGAGTCCTTTTTTTTTTTTCACAAGAAATGCCCTCTTTAGACTGGCTTACTTTTTTGGTGCCTTCTGAATACTATCATGTATCTCTAACACCTTATGCTGTGGTTGATTAACCTGAGAAGAAATTCATCTTGTATTATAGCTCTTTTCAAAATGATGTACTATGACTTCCTCTTGAGATCCACAGATGGCCCAGGGGAAGACATATATATCTTTGTCCTGATCCCACTATTCTGCTCCCACAGTCCACTTCAGTCAATCTCTTGTCTGTAGAATTTTCAGGCCTGAATCAATCACTACTCAGCTATGATCCTCAAACCAAAAGGGATATATTTTAAGCTAAGTGTCCTCTCACTTGGCTTGGTTGACGGAAGGGAGAGATGTTGTCATAGCCTTCCAGCAAGGTTGTCCAAATAAATCCTACCTTTCTCAGGCTATTTCAACACACCAAATATTGTATATGTTTCAGGTGGATATTAGGCTAAGGATTGCAAAAATGCCAGATGCAAAGTATTTTTATTCCAAATGCCACCCAAATTTTGATATATGCTATAACATTTACTCCTCATATATTTCAGTTAATACATTATTAATACTAATTTATTACTGCATCACAAATTACCTGAAGACATAGCTGTTTGAAACAATAAACATTTATTATCTTATAGATTCTGTGGATGAGAGATTTAGACATGGCTGTAGTGGGTCCACTGGCTCAGGGTCTTTGATAAGGTGGCAACTAAAGGGTTGACTAGGACTATAGTCATCTTAATGATTCACTGGGGGAGAATCCACTTCCAAGATCATTCACATGCTTTTTGGAAGTCCTCAGATTCTCACTGGCTGTTACCAGACCTATTGGTGCTCTGCCACTTGGAGCTCTACAAAGAATAACTGATAACATTGTAACTGCTTGCCCTCTGAGCATGAAAGATAGATAGCAGAGAAGTAATATCCTGTTACTTTTGTCACATTCTGTTCACTGGAAATGAGTCACTAGGTATAGCTCTAACACAAGTTGAGAGGATTACACAAACTCATGAACACCAGGAGATGGGAATGAGTGGGGCCCATTTCAGAGGTTCTCTACCATGGTTAGTCATTTGATCAGCCATTAAAGGGTAGATATATATATTTGTACATCAATGATCAATTTTTGGAGCATCATGAATAGTGATTAGTCCCTGGGGATACCAAGTAGCATCGTATCTGTTTTAAAATTCTATCTGGAATTTAAATATAGAATGATTCATCCTTCTTAATGTAAATGAGGGTATGTGAGATGACTGAAGGCCAAAAGGAAAGTCTCAGCATTCAAAAATTTAACTTAGATAAACAGCTTTCCATGTGTGATGTAGAAATTTTATTAAAGAATTTGATGCTCTCAAATAATATGTTAAAGTAATTTACTAATTTACCATATTTCTATTATCCATTTAAAGGACTAAAATACCCAAAATATTAGTTTCTCATTGCAGCTGTAACAAATTACCAAAAATTTATGTTTAAAATACCACTAAATGTGTCTCATTGGGCTAACATCAAGGAGTCAATAAAGGTGCATTCCTTTATGGAGACTAGACTAGAATCAGTTTTTTGGGGAGTTTGCATTTGTTGTTGTTTTTGCTTTTTCTTTCAGCTTCTAGGAGTTGCCTGCATTTATTGTTTGGTGGTTCCTGTCTATCTTAAAAGCCAGCAATACATGGCTAAATCTTTCTCATTCTGACACTGATCCCCCGACTCTCCCCTTTAGTGAATAAGGCCCCTATGGTTACGTTGTGCCTACCTGGATAACTCACAGTAACCTCATGTCAAGATCAACTGGTTAGCAAAAGGAAATCTATCTGTAACCTTAATTCCTTCTTGTCATATGACATAACATATTCATGGATTCTGGGAATGAAGATGTGAATAACCTTGGAGGGCCACTATTTTGTCTACCACATTTTGAAGTGTAAGATTTAATTGAAGCAAGCTTGATATACGTTTTCAATGTACTTTATACATTGTTCAATTCTTTTAGCAACTTCAGAGCCAATCCATGTTTGTTTATTAATTAATAAGTCAATATATTTTCATGAGCTCAAGTCGTTTTATCTGTTACACAAAGCCAAAGCAGTATTAGTCTCCGTGGCCAACCAAGAGAAGAGAAATGCAGCTACCTGACACACATTTGGAAAGTCCTCTTGACTTGCACTTCCTTTTGATTTTATCTTCTTAGTTGATTACCATATTTCAAATATATTTTCTTTGTTTTTTATTTTTAAAGTGAGATAGATATCATGTATAAAGCTATGAAGAAAAATAATGAGAACCAAGATACTATTAAACTGGTAACAATAGGAGGAACCAAAGAGCGACATAGATAAATCAAATCTCCAACATGGAGGAGCATTAGTGTAGTGCGTATAGGATACTGTTTACCTTCTGTAGACAAGATCAACAATCCCCATTTCTCTACTGATCCTACTGGTATGGTTTCTGTTTTTTTTAATTTCTTTAAGGTCCTCCATTATCTGAGGTTATCTGAGAGTGTTGCAACGCAACCTGACATAGTTTACTAAATAAACTCCCTATAACCCTCTTCTAATTTCTTAGTAGGTTATCTATTTCAGAGAATGTCTTCACACACAGTTTCTAGAAACTTGAACTCCTCTCTGACTCTTTATCCTTCCCCGTCTTCCTATTCAATCTTTTCAAATCCTGTCATTTTCACCCCTTCCCAGCCATCTTCACTTCCAGAGCATACTCAGGCCTCCTCAGCTCTTAACTTCTTAGTCTTTTGCCTCTTTTGTTTTCCCCTTATTTTTTAATGTTTTTTTCAGAAATAAATTTTCAAAATTTGTATATGATTGTATAGTCATCTACCTAAATTTCATCAATGACACTCTATTTACTAGAGAACAAATTATAAACCCCTGCGCCTTGTATTTAGGACCTTTAACAGTTCAAGTTAAGGCAATTTTCCACACTCATTTGCAATTACTCCTCCTTTTATGTCCAGTGCTTTAATCCACCTGGCTTATTTGCAGCTTATACAACATGCACACACTTATGGATCTTTATTCAAGGAGCAATTAGGTATGCCCTCCTCTCTTCTATTTCTTTTGTTCCTATAATTTTCCAGGTAAACTGAGTTCTTCCTAGCTTTCCTCACCACATCCCAACCCAACATAAGTGAAATTAATTCCTATATTATCACTTCTCTCCCAAATTTCATTTTTAAATATCTCTTGGAACAGTGACCTTTCTTCCTTGCTCCTTTCCTCCCTTCCCTCCTTCCTTCCTTCCCCCTTGTTTTTTTTAGTTTGACCAGAAAGTATTTAGGTTGGTACTAAACCCTCATTGTCTAGAGATCCCTTATTTGAAATCAGGTGATATCTTATGTCTGTTCACAGTGTTTATGTGGATATTTAAAATTATACTCAGC
>NW_012150330.1:565950-567194 GCF_000956105.1 Propithecus coquereli | reverse complement strand
AAGCATATATGACAACTAGCAATTTTAAATCACAGAAATTATTTTTTTCTATTTGTAATTTTCATATGGAATTTAAACTAATAAAGAATTTCATGATTTTTTTCTCTATAGATGGCCTTTGCCACCACTACCACATATTGCCCAAGTGCCTTATGTATTAAGTAGGTTTACTGATAGCTTAAAACTAAAAAAACACCTCAGGTGGACAAATCAAAGACTTTAGCAGATAACTGAAGTGGAGCTCATGACAACTAGTTTAGGTGAATGTCTATCAGAGCTGTTAGAGGAAAAGCATTTATGTAATTAGTTAATAGGCCAAGAAAAGATGATATTTGGTGGAGCTTTTACACATTCATTGTCTAGTTCAGGAGCTCACAAACAGTTTTTGTGACCGATGGTATGCTTTATTTTCATGGTGATTAATAGATTCAAATGGACTTTATTACTGCTACTCTATAGGTGAGACAAATCAAGAGAAGTAGTAGACCATATGATGCAGGAGCAGATGGAGGCGGGAAGAAGCTCACTTACCAGACTGGCAATCACCAGAGCCAGACACCTGGTATTATCTGACATGGTTTCCTGAACTAAGAGCCAGTCCCACCTGAGGCCTGGCTTCCTGACTGTGGAGACACTGTGCTCTGCTGCCTGACTTCTGCTGTAAATTTGTGTCATATGCCTTCAATACCTTAGGTAATCTGAAAATGTCTCTATTGTTTACAACACAAAGCAGCCTAAGAAAGGAAAGGTGAGAGGTGGAGAATGAAGAAGAAAAAATGAAAGAAAGAGGGGGATGGAGGGAGGGAGGGCAGGAGGGAGAGAGAAAGTTGCTGTGAGCAGGTTCAGGATGGAATGTTAAAGGGTCCACAGGGTCCATCAAAGGGAATGTGGATGTAAGGTTAGAACTTGGAGATATTGATTTATTTTAATTACATCCATAATTTTAAACATATTCTTTAGAAAGTTCAAAATTATTAAAAATCATCTTCAAGATATTTTTAATAGACTATTCTTAGAACAGTTTTAGGTTCACAGCAAAATTGAAGAGAAAGTCCAGAGAGTTATCATATACCCTCATCCACATAATGCATAGCCTCCCTAGCTGTCAACATCTCACATCGGAATGGTAGGTTTGCTCTAATCAATCAATCTACAATGACCCTGCATTATCACCCAAAGTCCATGGTTTATATTAGGGTTCAGTCTTAGAGTGGTATATTCTATGGTTTTTTGACAAATGCTGA
>NW_012150330.1:551559-554021 GCF_000956105.1 Propithecus coquereli | reverse complement strand
ATCACTGTCTTACTCCTCCACATCTTTTCCCACTGGAAAGTTTTTATGGGCAATAGCATGCAGGAAGCTGTAATCTTCTATGATAATGCCTTCTTCTGCAGTACCTACTGAAGGACCAGCCTGGTGCTCTCCTTGAGAAGGTGTCACTCATTTCTACGTTCCTGAATAGAAAGAAGTCCATGGTGTTTTGCTTGGGTTTTGGTGTGTTTTTTAATGTTGTCATTGTTTTTTGTTTCTTGCTTTTTGTAATCATAGATTTACTCATAAGAAGATAATGCACCATGAACATTCCTTTCTATTAAGGAAAACCTTTGAGTGTTAGGGTCCATGCTTTCAAACTTTTTAAGAAGTTTGCTGATGTCTGAAAAAGACTGTGCTAAACCCTTCACTGTGAATTTTATTCGGAGTTCTTTTTCTTCTTCTGTAGTTCCTTTTCTCTTGCCTCTTCTTCAGCAATGCCTCCCTCTTTAATGCATCCCTCCATTCCTCATTAGTCAATTGCTCAGGAGCCACCTCTAGGAGTTCCTCAATGTCCTCTTCATCCACACCCTGCTTAAGGGCGTTTAACATCTCAGCCGCAGCCTTGTTGAATTTTCAGTTTACTCCTCCTTGACATATTTGAACTCATAATCAAACTTCTTGAGTGACTTCTTCCAGCTGCCTTTCAAGGTTCTTAAAGCAGATACAGATATTGTAATCCTTCCAGAATTGCATCAATGTCTTTTCAGTGTCTTTCTCAGTTTCATCAATGGCCTATGCAAAGGTCCTCCTCAGGTAGTAGGCCTTAAAAGCCATTATAACTCCTTGATCCATTGGTTGGATCCAAGAGGTGGTGTTTGGAAGGAGAAACACCACTTTGATGTTGAGATGAAGATCAACAATAAAAGGAGGTTATGTGGGACCATTATCAATAATAAGCAAAATACTATAAGATATGTTATTCTCCAAACAGTGCTTCTCTATTTTTTGGGCATAGCAATTTAGGAGGGTACTCTGGAAAAGGAGCTGGGTCACACATGGTTTCTTATTGTTCCTATAGTACACTGGCAGTGTGTGCTTATTGATAGGCTGGAGTTCTCACTGTGCCAGATCCAAAGGGTTTTAAACCATAGACTGTAACATTGCCCCAAAGGAAGATTATCCTGCCTTTAAAAGCCTTGAAGCTGGCATTGGCTTGGCCTCCTTATGGAAAAAATTCCTTTAAGGCATTCATTTCCAGATTTGGGAGGTTTCATCTATATTGAAGATTTTCTATAGCAAGTAATTTTCCTTCACAATTAACTTATTTAGAGTTTCCAAAAATTCTTCAGCTGTCTTCACATCAGCACTCACTGACTCACCACTCACTTACACATTATGTAATGAGTAACAAGTCTTGAATCCATTAAGCCATCCAGAGCTGGCAGTAAATTCAACATTATAGTCAGGTCCAGCCTATTTTTTCAATATCACAACAAACCTCTTGCTTTGGCCATGATCCTCATGGTGGTGAGAAGGGTATAGCTCTGTGTTTGGTCTTCAATCCAGGTTTTTAGAAGTTTCTTCGTATGCAATATAGGTCCTTCTCAAACTTTTGTACATCTCATTGCCTTCAATGAAGAAGATCCTTTAACAGCTTCTATCATTTTGTTCTTGTTCTTCAAGATTGTAGCTATGATAGAATGGGACATGCCTGACAGGCGTGCAATAACCATCACTGATTTTCTACTTCTGTAGCCCTTAATCACTTTTAATTTTAGTTTCAGGTCAGCTGGGACATAGTCTCTTACTAGCAACATTAACAATGGATTTTGTATGGGTAGGGGACATGATGACCAAAACAACATGAGATTAAATCAAGTGCAACAGAAAATGATGCAATCAAAAGAGATAGTAAATATGAGATGTATGAAGCTGCTGCTATGGAAACATAGCATATTTCTTTACAGTGAAATTTGTGTATAATTAGAAGAAGTACACTCTAAACTAGGATAAAAAACTATAGTATAGTAAATACGTAAACGAGGAACATAGTCATTTGTTATCATGACAATATTATGTATTGTACAGAATTGTATGTGCTATACTTTTATATGACTGGCAGTACAGTAGGTGTGTTTATAGTCGCATCACCACCAACACAAATATCACACTGAACAAATTGTTATAAAGTACAGCAATATAACATTATGATACATGTGATTAATGTTACTTCTGAAATTTTAGCCAAAATTTTTTAAAGAAAAGATTTCACATTGAAGGGAAGTTATAAAAAATGATAAAGAACATTTTTTAGCCATGACATTCTCTCACTTTATACTATTTTCAAAATATTACATGCAAATATTCATATTTTTTTCATTGATATGCACTTGAGCAAATTGTTGTTCACTACTAATATATCATTTCTTTTGTGGTACACTTTATTCATTTGTTTAGAATGAGTCCTTGAAATAGAATTACTTTATAAAGTTTAAGCATGC
>NW_012150330.1:549770-551509 GCF_000956105.1 Propithecus coquereli | reverse complement strand
GCTAGAGTGCAGTGGCATCATCATAGCCCAGGACAGTCTCAAGGTCCTGGGATCAAGCGATCCTCCTGCCTCTGCCTCCTGATTAGCTGGGACTACAGGTACACCTCACTAAGCCCAGCTAATTTTTCTATTTTGGGGTCAGGTAGTGTCTTGCTGTGTTGCTCAGGCTGATCTCTAACTCCTGGCCTCAAAGGATCCTCTGGCCTTAGCCTCCCAAAGTGCTAGGGTTACAAGAGTGAGCCACCACACCTGGCCTAAACTCAGATATTGACCCAACATTGAGCACAAACAAAAAAACATTCATTTGCCATTAGATAGTCATACTGGAAGGGTTTTATTGCAGCTTCACTTGATTTACTTCTCAATGATGATAACATAACAATCATACAAACATGTGAAAAGCCCTCTGCAACCAAGCAAGTAAGTATTTATATGTAACATTGTACTTAATCCTCATGATAGTCTTGTTAAGCAGATATTATTATATCCATTTACACAAGTGGAAACTAAGCTACTATTATTTAAATACCTTTCCAAGGTTTATACAGTGCAAATTATATAAGAGGACTTACTTGAACACAAATCTCTTGGATTACAGCAACTATTTTCTTAAAAATTATTCATCTACCTTTACATAAGCATATGCAACAATGCTTAACAAATTACTGAATACCTACAATGTGCAAAGTTAAGTGGGCACATTAGTATTTAAGATAAATAATACTTTAAGAACTTCCAAAGAATGTAGGTGGAAGATGAATATAAATAAAAGATCATAATATAAGGCAAAATGGCAAGAATTTCAACCACACTAAACTTGAACTATGGCAGGCAGAATGGCATCATTTATGGCATTACTTAGGTACTATCATTGGAAATGTCACCATATTGCAGTTGGCTATCTCCTCTCACCTAATCTTCAGGATGGCAGAAACAGAAACTTATTCTCTGCTTATATTTTCCTCTAAACATAGTAGGCATTAAAAAATCTTGTTGCATAAATAAAGGAGAATTTCTGAGTCCCACCTGAGTTTCACCTTGTTACACTGTGGTCTGGATACACTTTATAGACAGTAAACCAGGGTATTGTAGGCCTCTAATAATCTTTTTCCAAATTCTCAGAAATCACTATTCTTCGTTACCTGATGCCCAGTATCTTGAAAACTATTGTCCCATATATTTTATCTGTTTTTTGTGGTTGTTTTAGAACATTTTGTTCTTGTTATTCCATCTTGGCCAGAAGTAAATTTGTACAAGAGACCTTTCTGAATACAGTCATGTGTCACTTAACTACAGCGGTATGTTCTGAGAAATGTGTTAGGCGATTTTATCATTGGGCAAACATCATAAAGTGTGTTATACAAACCTAAATGATGCAGACAACCACACACCTAGCCTCTGTGGTATAGCCTATTGTTTGTAGGCTACAAACCTATACAGCCCGTTACTACACTGAATACTGTAGGTGATTATAACACAATGCTAATTATTGTGTAAATAAACAGAAAAGGTACAATAAAAGTATGGTGCACCTATTAAAAATATATAGGGTACTTACAATGAACAGAGCCTGTGGGACTGGAAGTTGCTCTGGGTAAGTCAGTGAGGGAATGGTGAATGAATATCAAGGCCTAGGAGGTTACTGTACACTACTGTAGACTTTGTAAACATTATACACCTAGTCTATACTAAGTTTATAAAAAAAATTCTTTCTCCAATAGAAAATTAACCTTGGTTTA
>NW_012150330.1:535894-537348 GCF_000956105.1 Propithecus coquereli | reverse complement strand
TGGATTGGGACAGCATGGGGTTTCATCATGCTACTCAATGGCATACAATTAAAAACTTACAAACTGTTTATTTCTGGAATTTTCCATTTAATATTTTCAGACTACAGCTGAACATAGGTCACCAAAACCATGGAAAGTGAAATTAGAGATAAGGGAGGGTTACTGTAAATAGAATAGATATTGGGAAGAAATAAGTAAATAAAATTGTCTTTGTTCTATGGAGAAAATTCAAAATAATTGAGCAAATAAAAGCATCCAGGAACTAATAAATGATTATAGCAAGGTAGACGATAAAAGGTTAACATACAAAAATCAGTTGCCTTCTTATATACCAGAAAGAAACAAGTGGAATTTAGAATTAAAAACACAATATCATTTACATTGCACCACCAAAATAAAATATTTAGGTATGAATCTAACAAAATATGTACAAGATATATATGAGGAAAACTACAATATGAAGATAATTAAATTTTAAAAATAACTAAATAAATGAAGAGATATTCCATATTCATGAATGGAAAAACAGAATATTGTCAAGATGTCAGTTCTTCCCAATATGATCTTGTACATTCAACACAATCTCAATCAAAATCCTAGGAAGTTATTTTGTGGATATTGACATATTTATTCTTAAGTTTATCTAGAGAGGCAAAAGACACAGAATAGCCAACACAATATTGAAGGAGAAGAACAAAGTTGGAAAACTGAAACTTAACCCTAAAACTACATTAATCAAGAAAGTATGATATTGTCAAATGAATAAGTCATTATATCAGTGAAACAGAATGGAGAGCCTAGAAATAGAATCCATATAAATACAGTCAACTGATGTTTGACAGAGTAGCAAAGACAATACAGTGGAGCAAAAACAGTCTTTTCAACAAATGGTTCTGTATCAAGTAGACATCCACATTAAAATAAAAAAATGAATCCAGACACAGACATTCTTTACAAAATTAACTTGCAGCAGCTCGGATGGTGGGAGGAGTGGCAGCGGCCAGGGACCCGAGCTTTGCAAAGGCTCTAGGCATGTGGTGTCCCACAGGCACCAACCAGCACAGGGTCTCCCTTGGCAAGGACACCCCAGAGGAAGGTCAGCAGGTCCCACGGCACGAGAGGAGATGAGCGCTGTCGCAGCTAAACATGCTCCTGTAAAAGTGGAAATGAAGCTAAGAAAGGCAGTAGGAAAGGATAAATCTTCAGACAAAAAATGTTGGTGTGGATGCGGAGAGATAGGAACACTTACACAGTGCTGGTGGGACTGCAAACTAGTACAACCTCTGTGGAAAGTAGTACGGAGATACTTCAAAGAGCTACAAGTAGAACTACCATTTGATCCAGCAATCCCATTACTGGGCATCTACCCAAAGGAACAAAACACATTCTATGAAAAAGACATCTGCACTAGAATGTTTATAGCAACACAATTCACAATTGCAAAGATGTGGAAA
>NW_012150330.1:532773-534799 GCF_000956105.1 Propithecus coquereli | reverse complement strand
CATTCTATTGATTAAATAAATTAAGCAATTAAACATGTTTTTCTAACCTTGTCACTTTCATGTAGGTATTTATTTAGAGAAAAATAAAATGTAACAAGAAAAATAATATTTAATTAGTGGGCCAGTTTATGTAGAAAATGAAGGAAACAGGAAAAGTAACATGATCTTTATCTATGGCTTAGAGAACAAATTATACAAAGTAACCAAAATGAGCACAGATCCCTGATGTTTTATTATCAGATTCTGATGTCAGCGTTAATATAGCGAGATGGTAATAAAACCTAGGAACCATTAAAATAAAGCTCTTCTTGGTTAACTATGTCTTCATCCACTTATTTTGTCACTCTCACACACACACACACACACACACACACACGCACGCACGCACACACAGGTGAATAGAGGATATTATGATTTGATCTCTTAAAACAGGTTTTAAATGATCAGTAACATTTTGGTAAAATACTGTTCTGTAATGAATTTAATTAACTACAAACCCTGTGTTTCCCACTGATAATTATCCTACGATTGCTTGCAAAATATACCTGTGGCTAATTTCATTACAGTTGTAAGACACCAGTCTTCTTGAAGATCAATATTCTGTTTATATGTTTGATTTTCTGCTGGTAGTTAGGTGTGATTAATTAAGCTCAGTGTCACGTAATTTTAATTAATGGATTTAAAATGGGAAAACTTCAGGTCACAGAGACCAGACAGTGTTTTCACAGTTCAAAGGCTAGCATTAATGGATTTTAGTTAAAATATTAAAATTAGTCAGTAATAGCAAGAAGTCATGTCTTGTTAGGCAACTTATCCACTCCCAACCATGTGAAAAAGAAAATGATCTTAGTAGATATCTATTTCAATGGCTAGGCTGGTCATTTCACAATGGAAACAACTTTATATTTGTGTCTGTCCTTACCCAAAGTATTGAAAGAACTTAAACTTTTCAATTACATATTTTGTTCTCATTAGTTGAAAACAATATTGGCTTGTATACATAACTATGTATCTCTTATGCAATGAAGTAATATAATTTGAAATAATTAGAGACTTATCAAATTAGTGCAAAATAAGCTATAAAATATTTTAAAAGGGATGTAGTTTCATTATTGTTCTATATTTGTAAAATAGTGTTAATCACTGAATCTACCAACACAAGGGTATAATTTGAAATAATTAGAGACTTATCAAATTAGTGCAAAATAAGCTGTAAAATATTTTAAAAGGGATGTAGTTTCATTATTGTTCTATATTTGTAAAATAGTGTTAATCACTGAATCTACCAACACAAGGGTAAATGAAAATAGCTTTTGGATTGTATATAATGTTGCTAAGGCATGATGAGTGTATACAATATTTTGTTCTCCAAAAAATGAGCTAAATAATTTTCACAGGATTTTATGAAAGCCATTATTTTTGTGATATAATTCTTTCCTCAAATAGTAACAACAATAATAGTAACTAAAACATTTAAATAGTGCTTATATTATGCCAGACACTTTTGAGACCTTTCCATATATTCACTTATTTCATCCTCACAGCAACCCTGTGATGTAGACACTATAATTATACCTATTAACGATGAAGAAGTAAAGGCACAGAAAGATTAAACAACTTTCCCAAGGTTGCAGAGCTAGTTAGTGGTGAGTTCAGTTTCCAAATCCATATTGCCTGGCTGTAGATCTCATGCTTCTTGCCTATACTGCTTCTCTCAAAAATTTAATAATATTGCTAATGAATTTTAGATCTTGGGCAAGAATTGTACTCCTGTTTTTATACTTTTGTTCCCTAATTCACTTTCACATGCTCATATAATAATAGCATGAAGATTAGTAATGCTTAATCTTTTCAGAAGGAGAGTCTGTCCTGTAAATGTGATGGGATGAACAAACCATTTTGCAAAAATAGTATATGAATATATACACAGATGTGCACAGTTACACCACATTGGTTTTATAATTTCAGTTGGTCCCACAGGCTGCCTGAAGTTCACCTTGTAGATACCATCTCCATGACTTATGAG
>NW_012150330.1:529525-530885 GCF_000956105.1 Propithecus coquereli | reverse complement strand
TATAAATAAAAGTAAACGGGTGAAGAAAAATATACTGTGCTATCATTAATCAAAGGAAATCAGGAGTAGCTGTATTAATTTCAGGCAGAGAAGACTTCAAAGCAAGGAAAGTTATCAGGGATAAAGAAAGACATTACATAATGATAAAGAAGTCACTTCTCCGTGACACAATAATCCTGCATGTGGCTAACAGGACAGTGTCAAACTACATGAGGCAAAAAATAATAGAACTGCAAGGAGAAATAGATGAATCCACTATCAGTGTTGCAGATTTCAACACTCCTCTATTAGAAATGAAAAGATCTAGCAGGCAAAATTTACTAATGACATCACTGAATTCAACAACACCATCAACCAACTGGACACAGTTGATATCTATAGACTGCTTCTTCCAACAACAGCAAAATATAATCTTTCTCAAGGTCACACAGAACATTCAACAAGATAGACCACATTCTGTTTCATAAAGTGCACCTCAACAAATATAAAAGAATAGAAATCATATAATAAAAGCTTTCAGACCACAATGCCATTAAACTAGAAATCACCAACAGAAAGATAACTGGAAAATCCCAAAATACATGGAGATTAAACATGTTTCTAAATAACACATGTCAAATACAAAAATGTCAAGGGAAATTTAAAAATATTTTGAACCAAATGAAAATGAAAACTTATCAAAATTTATGGTATGCTATGAAAGTAATGTTTAGAGGGAAATTTATAGAATTAAATACACATATTAGAAAAACAATCTAAGATCAATTATGTAAGTTTCCACCTCATGCAACCAGAAAAAAACAGCAAATTAAATCTGAAGGAAGCAGAAGAAAATAAGAGGGGAGTAGAGCAGAAATCAATGAAATTGGAAAGAAAAAATCAATAGCAAAAATTAACCAAACTAAAAACTAGTTCTTTGAAAAGATTAATGAAATTTATAAATTCCTAATCAGGATAACTATGAAAAAAGAAAAAACACAAATTAATGATATTATAAATGAAAGAGCAGTTATTATTACAGATCCTATGAAAATTAAAAGAATAATAATGAATACCATGATCAACTCTTTGCTCATCAGATTGTTAACTTGAATGAATTGAATCAATTCCTTAAAAAACACAATATGCTAAAATTCACACAAGAAGAAATAGATAATCTGAATAGCTCTATACCTATTAGTAAAAATTAAAATTAATAATTAATAACCTTCCAAAACAGAAAGCATCAGTCCCAGATGGGTTTATTGGTGAAATCTACCAAACTTTTAAGGAAGCAATTATACATACCAATTCTCTACAATCTCAGAGGATAGAAGTAGAGGGAATAATTCCTAACTCATTTGATGTTAGCATTACCTTA
>NW_012150330.1:528146-529475 GCF_000956105.1 Propithecus coquereli | reverse complement strand
AGTAGAATCATACAATGTTTGCTCTTTTAGTATTCACTTATTTCAATTAGCATAATGTCCTCAAGGTTTGTCTATGTTGTAGCATATTGCAGCATCTCCTTCATTTTTAAGGCAGAATAATATTCCATTTATGTATAATATATACCTCATTTTGCTTATCCACTCATCCATCAGCGGATGCATGTGTTGCTTTCATGTTTTAGATACTATGAATAATGCAGCTATGAACATGGGTGCACAAATATATATTTGAGACTCTCTTTCAATTTCTTTGGTTATGTACCTAGAACTGGAAATTGCTGCATCATATGGTAAATCTATTTTTAATTTTTGAAGGAACTGCCATACTGTTTTCTACAGTAGGTGTACCATTTTACATTCCCATTAAAAGTACACAGGGGTTTTCATTTCTCCACATCCTTGTCAATACACCTATTATTTTCTGTGTTTTTGATAGCAGCCATTCTAGTGGGTGAGAAATAGTATCTCATAGTAGTTTTGATTTTCATTTTCCTAATGATTAGTGATATTTAACATCTTTTCATGTGCTTTTTGGTCATTTGTGTATCTTCTTTGGTGAAATGTCTATTCAAATCTTTTGCCCATTTTTTAATCAGTCATTTGTCTTTTTGTTGTCTAATTTTAGGAGTTCCCTATATATTCTGGGTATTAATCCCTTATCAGACATATGATTTGAAAATATTTTCTCTCATTCTGTGAGTTGTCTTTTTACTCTGTTTATATTGTCTCTTGGTGTACAGAAATTTTACATTTTCATGAAGTGCAATTTGTCTTATTTTTCTTTTGTTCCCTGTGCCTTTGGTATCATATCTAAGAAATCATTGCCAAACCAGCCTCATAAAGATTTTCCCTTATGTTTTCTTGTAAGAGTTTTGTAGCTCTAGGTCTTACATTTATATATTTGATGTATTTTGAGATAAGTTTTGTATATGGTTAAGATTAGGATCTAACTTCATTTTTATACATGTGGATATCCAGTTTTCCTGGTACCATTTGTTGTAAAGACTATCATTTCCCTATTGAATGGGGTTGGGATGCTCAACAAAAATAATTTGACCATATATAAGGGTTTATTTCTAGGCTATTTTATTTCGTTAATCTATGTGTCTATCTTTATACAAGTGCCACGTTATTTGATTACTATAGCTTTATTGTAAGTTTTGAAACCAATAGGCATAAGTACTCCAACTTTTTCTTTTTTAAGATTATTTTGTCTACTCTGGGTTCTCTTGAGATTTCATATGAATTTTAGGATAGATTTTTCTATTTCTACCACAAACATAATTGGGATGCATTGAATCCATAAAT
>NW_012150330.1:526047-528096 GCF_000956105.1 Propithecus coquereli | reverse complement strand
TGCAAAGTTCTTCTGCCTGGAACATTTTGATTTGAACTTGCATTATTTTTTTCTGCTGAAACTTGTAATAAGGACTTATTAAAAAATTTCCCATCACATTATATAGAGATTCAAAAGATTACTTGGCAACTGTAGAAAATACACGGGGAAAATATTCTTTTTGGTAGTTAGTATTATTTTGGTTTGCTCTGGTCAACAAAAGTTGAGAGGAAAGGATGGGGGACACTTCTGAGTGGAAGCTCAAAGGACTGACGCGTGCTTCACTTGGTGGTGTTTTCCCTCTGCCGCACAACTGGTGCAAGTCCCACATGAGTGCCACTTCCTCAGTCTAGGTGTCAAAGTGAAGACGGCAAGAAACAGGGTTAAGGATCCATGATGGGCATATTACCTGAAGAAGAAATGAACTGTGGTTGTTGTAAACCATTGAGATGTGGGGAAAGTTTGCTCCTGCAGTAGCATAATTCAGTCAAAGTTAACATATTTACTCCTTGATAGGTTAAAAAGTTGGACTTCTTTTCAGAATCCACAAATGAAAGTATTTTAGGAGATGGGTTAATATTATCAAGTGATGCCCAAATATTCTTGGAGGAGCTTTTGTTATACTGATCCTAAAGTCATGTCTCACTGATTGTAAAGGCAATGCCAAGACAGTTGTTCTCTGTGAAATTGTCCTAACATTGTTGGTTACCTCAAACAATAGAGACTAGCTTTTCATCTTGACAACTTGACAAGGAAATATGGACAGACAAAGGGTTAAATGCAGGAGCAAGATTATTTAAGAGGAAAAACAAAGTGGAATAGGAGAATATAAAAAGAATGAATACGAAAATAAATAACACACTACTTCTCACATGTTGATGATGGCTCACTTTCACAAAAAATATATTTGGGTATTAAATATGGAATGTCTGATTTCTTTAAGTACTAAGTTTGACAGTTGATATCTCTGATATCTCATTTTGACATTTTTTTGTTGTTGTTGTGAAGGTACATCCTCATGCTTTCAAATGCATGTTTTGACCTATGATTATCTTTCAAATTTTGGGGTTTTTTTAGAGCAATTTTTGTGAAACCATAGATAAGTCAAAAATTTGTGTTATTTTTGAATATGAGTTCTGTCATGGAACCAACACAGTGCAGACAACTGGAAATACCAACAAGGTGTTTGGGAAGGATGTGGCTAAGGAACACATAGTACATAGGTGGTGTGAGAAGTTTCACTCTGGTGATTTTAATTTTAAAAATGAGCCATGTGAGTGACCTGAGACCAAGATGGATAATGATGAGCTGAGAGCTACAGAGGAGGTGAATCCATTTCAAACTATGTGTGAATTAGCAGCAAGGTTTGAAATGACTATTCCAACAATATTGGAGCATTTGAAACAAATGGAAAAGGTAAAGAGGCTGGATCGATGGGTACCACATGAATTGAATGAGCATCAGAAGAGAAATCACCTCAAAGCTTGCCTTTCTTTGCTGTCACAACATAAAGGTGAATCATTTCTACACCATATTGTTACGTGTGATGAAAAATGGGTTCTTTTTGACAATTGCAAGTGTTCAACACAATGGTTGGGTAAAGATGAAGTGCCGAAATACAGTCCGAAACTGAATATTCATCAAAAAAAGCTAATGGTGTCTGTTTGGTGGTCCAGCACTGGTATTATCTGCTACAGCTTCATGAAACCTGGTCGATCAATTACAGTGAATGTCTGCTGCAACCAGTTTAGTGGATGAAATGATAAAAGACACTTGCCATTAAGCATCCAAGATTGGCCAATAGAGAAAGGCCATCCTTTTGCAAGACTACAGGTTGCAAAAATCAGTGCTGCTCAAACTACCATAGGTGGGTTTGGAAATTTTCTGTCATCCACCATATTCACCAGACCTTGCACCAACTGACTACCACTTCTTCCAGGCTTTGGACCACTTCTTGCAAGGAAAAATATTCAATTCTCAACAAACTGTGGAAAACACCTTTCACAATTTCATAACCACTTGCTTGCCAGACTTTTTTGCTGCTGGCATGAGCAAGCTACCATTAAGATG
>NW_012150330.1:524133-525997 GCF_000956105.1 Propithecus coquereli | reverse complement strand
AAAAATGAGCTAAATAATTTTCACAGGATTTTATGAAAGCCATTATTTTTGTGATATAATTCTTTCCTCAAATAGTAACAACAATAATAGTAACTAAAACATTTAAATAGTGCTTATATTATGCCAGACACTTTTGAGACCTTTCCATATATTCACTTATTTCATCCTCACAGCAACCCTGTGATGTAGACACTATAATTATACCTATTAACGATGAAGAAGTAAAGGCACAGAAAGATTAAACAACTTTCCCAAGGTTGCAGAGCTAGTTAGTGGTGAGTTCAGTTTCCAAATCCATATTGCCTGGCTGTAGATCTCATGCTTCTTGCCTATACTGCTTCTCTCAAAAATTTAATAATATTGCTAATGAATTTTAGATCTTGGGCAAGAATTGTACTCCTGTTTTTATACTTTTGTTCCCTAATTCACTTTCACATGCTCATATAATAATAGCATGAAGATTAGTAATGCTTAATCTTTTCAGAAGGAGAGTCTGTCCTGTAAATGTGATGGGATGAACAAACCATTTTGCAAAAATAGTATATGAATATATACACAGATGTGCACAGTTACACCACATTGGTTTTATAATTTCAGTTGGTCCCACAGGCTGCCTGAAGTTCACCTTGTAGATACCATCTCCATGACTTATGAGGCCAACTTCACTAATCCTGTTTCTATTTAAAATATTGATATTTTGTTAATCATGGTCACTTTGCATTAAATTTTATTTTTCAAAATAATGCATTAATATATTTATCCTGATAAAGCAGTTTTTTGGTGCTTTTATGCTCAATACTATCATGAGGTGAGTGAGGCACTGGGCACGTCTTAAATTTTGCACCTGAAGCCAGTTCCTTACTTGCCTCATCTTTGTCCCAACCCCAAACTTTGAAACAGTGCCAACTTTATTATGTCCACTGCAGAAATGAGTTGTGATTTTGTAGGTTTTCTGGCTCTGTGTGTGTTAATAAATGTGTAAATATAAATAGATTAAGTCAATTTATCCTTAACACAATAGCCTAGTAGCTCAATGAATAGTTATTATTTTGTAATTGCTTATCTTGATATAATACAATAACATGAAGGCAAATGGATTTATTTCATGAAATAGTATTTTATAATAAAATTTATATGTTTAACATAGTTAGAGTCTATCTTCATTCAGGTCATATTTAGTTTCAGAAAATAAACAAATTCTATGTGATTTAACAGATTTGAAATTACTCATGTACTTCAGAACGTAGTGTGTATAATTGCTCATTTATGGTTACCTGTGATTAATACCTATAAAACACCATTAATAATTTCATCATTTCTACTTCAGCCATTGAACTATAAAATGCTTGGCAGAAAATTACTGGAATTATTTGTTGGTCTTAAGACCACTGGATTTTGTTTATGATCAGGAAATCCTAAAGTCCAAGTCCTGCTTCAATTTGTTTATTTCATAATTCACATAAAATTCCTTATCATAGGTTATTAACCTCTCAGTCTTAAATATATAAGCATGTATCATTTCATAAAAATGTTACTCTATGATATCAATTTGAAAAAAGAAAACAAGATAAAATTAGAAGAAGTAGTAGGGATGGGCTAATTTTTAGCTTAAGGGGTGCTAACTAGCCTTTGGAGAGACAAGAGGGCAGCTTATGGAGTGTGAGCTTCTCAGGTGTGAACACCTGGAAAAGAGGTTGGGATAAGCAAAGAGAAAAATGCCATAATTGTTTCTACATACTTAGGCTCAATGAATGGTCATTAGTGATACACATTCATTTCATAGCACAACACTAGTCTTTATAAAGAAGTTTGTTATAAAATTCCTTTGATAGTATTTAAGGAAGATAGCATTAGTTATTTATGA
>NW_012150330.1:521690-523206 GCF_000956105.1 Propithecus coquereli | reverse complement strand
ATGGAATACTATTCAGCTTTAAGAAACAATGGTGATATAGCACCTCTTGTATACTCCTGGATAGAGCTGGAACGCATTCTACTAAGTGAGGTATCCTAAGAATGGAAAGACAAGCACCATATGTACTCACCATCAATTGGTATTAACTGATCAACATATAAATGCACATATAAGAATAACATCTATTGGATATTGGGCAGGGGGAGGGAGGAGGGGACGGGTATTTACATACACAAAGAGTGCAATGCGCACCACCCGAAGGATGGACATATTTGAAACTCGGACTTAGCGGGGGAGGGGGGGAGAAGGGCAACATACGTAACCTAAACATCTGTGCCCCCATAATATGCTGAAAAAAAAAAAAAAAAGTCCCAAACAACAAATGTTGGTGTGGATACTGAGAGATAGGAACACTAATACACTGCTGCTGGGACTTTAAATTAATACAATCTCTGAGGACAGTAATACAGAGATACCTTAGAGAACTAAAAGTAGAACTACCATTTGATCCAGCAATCCCACTACTGGGTATTTATCCAAAGGAAAAAAAGACACTCTATAAAAAAGACACCTGCACTAGAATGTTTATAGCAGCACAATTCACAATTGCAAAGATGTGAAAACAGCCCAAGTGCCCATCATTCGATGAGTGGATTAATAAAATGTGTTATGTGTATACCGTGGAGTACTACTCAGACATAAAATATATGGCAAACTACCTCTTGTATTATCCTGGATAAAGCTGCGGCCCATTCTTCTAAGTGAAGTATCACAAGAATGGACAAACAAGCACCACATGTATTCACCATTAAATTGGTATTAATTGATAAACACTTATGTGCACATATGGAAGTAACATTCATCAGGTGTCAGGCAGGTGTTAGGGAGAGGGGATAGATAAATTCACATCTAATGGGTGAGATGCATATTGTCTGGGGGATGGGTATGCTTGTAGCTCTGACTCGGGTGGTGCAAAGGCATTATGTATAACAAAGCATTTTTTACCTCCATAATATTCTGAAATTAAAAAAAAAACACACTGTTCTCACAAAAGGGGGGACAAAGACTATACCTCATTTTTTAACTCTATGCAATGTTGCCAATCAGAAAGACAAATTTCTAGTTTAACAAGTACTATTGAATTTCTGTTTGTTTACCGTCCCTTAAAGTAAAAGAGAAAGAGAGAAAATAAACTTCCTAAGTCCAGAAAAGACTGCAAGTCTAGAAGAAATTGTGAAACAAAAAAATTTATTTCCTTTAGGTAGAATTTTCATCCTATTTTATGTGGTGCCCCTAAATTCACTCTCAGACCATCAAGTGTTTTTTCGTTTTTTTTTGTTTTGTTTTGTTTTATTTTTTTATTTCAGGGTATTATGAGGGTACGAACATTGTGGTTACATTTTATGTTTTTGCCTCACCCAAGTGAGGGTTAGAGGCATGCCCTTCCCTTCTACAATGCTCACCATGTCCTTTAGTTGTGAGTTTACCCCCCATCCCCCTAATCCCTGGAGAATAT
>NW_012150330.1:521106-521481 GCF_000956105.1 Propithecus coquereli | reverse complement strand
AAGGTAGATGCCTATGAAAGAAATTAAAACTAGGTCTTATAAAAAATAAAAGGTGTTTGCAAAAGGAAGAAGGCATAACCATATTCATAAGTTCTTTTATTTATATAACCAATATGAAGCACACATTTATCATACCAACCACAGTTTCTGGTACTGAGCATAGATAATTAAAAAATACAGTGGTTGCCCTTATCGAATTAATGGTCCACTGGAGAACCTGAGGAAGGGCCCATTTTCCAGGCTGCAGAAGGAGAAGCTAAGGAAAGCTTTCTAAAAGAGGTGGTATGAATAATATCAGTTTTGAAAAAATAGAGGAGAATGTTTATTAGAAGAATGGGAGTGATAGAGCTGGGAGGCAATGAAGGGACACTGTCC
>NW_012150330.1:520207-521056 GCF_000956105.1 Propithecus coquereli | reverse complement strand
GGAGTCATATAATGGATGGTCATAGAAATTCTTAGCTTTCTTCATTGTTTCCACAGATAGCATCACCCTTGTGAAACGTAAGGCTAGTTTTTGAGGTATCTTGCAGGCCCTGAATTCTGGTGGAACAGCTGGCCTACTCAGACCAGTGGCCCATACCAAAGAACTGACTCAACTGGTATTCTGACCCCCACCAAGAACTGACTTAGCAAAGAAGACAATTTCTACACCCCTATGGTTCCACCCCAAACCCAGTCAATTAGCAGATCCAATTGCCTAGTCCTTTGCCCACCAAACTATCTTTAAAAACTCTTTCTCCCAAATCATTGGGGAGGTGGATTTGAAAACTTCCTCCCACATCTTCACATGGCATCTTCAATATTAAACTCTTTCTCTGCTATAATCCCTTCTGTCTCAGTATATTGGTTTACTCTTGAGCAGTGGGCAATGAACCTGGTAAGGCTGTAACAATCTGAACCACTTCAAATGGTTTCTTTTTCCAAATTGGATTTTGACTCATATCGGGGATCACCATATGCTATGTTCCTGAAGGTTTCCTTAACATTCATATATTGAAATGATCTCTCCCAACATGATGGTATTAGGAGATGGGAATTTTAGGGGTGATTATTTCATAAGGATGGAGCCCTCCTGAATGGCACGAGTGACCATATAAAGAGGCACAAGGGAGTTCTTTTGCCCCTTCTGCGATGCAAGGACCCAGAAGAAGACTGCTTTCTGGGAATTAGTAAGAAGGCCCTCACCATACACTGAATCTGCCTTGATCTTAGACTACCCACACTCCAGAACTATGAGAAATAAATTTCTATTGTTTATAAGATATCAGTTTGT
>NW_012150330.1:519159-520157 GCF_000956105.1 Propithecus coquereli | reverse complement strand
GCAAAAATAAAGCCTAATACAAACTAGTCATCAACAGAAAGGATTCAAGATAAGATTAAAAATAAATTATTTTAGATTTTGAACACTTTAAATTTTCTATGGTAATCACCAAATAAATAGAGATTATAATTCCCAAGTTAGCGGAGGAAAATATCGGGATGTTAAGAAAAACCATTCAATGCAAAAGAAGGCAGGAATACAGCTAAGAAATGTACAGAAAGGCAAATCAAATTGAAAGCACATAAAAGTGATGATATGAGTTAATTCAAATATTGCAAAAAATAAAAATGCTTTAGTTACAGAAAATAGTGTGAGAATAAGAATAAAAAAGAAAAATCCAGGTATGTGTTGCTTACCAAAAGCTATATTTAAAACATCTAAAACAAGGATAAAACAAATTGTTGAAAATAAAATGGTAAAGAAACACTATGTCAAACAAAACCTACCAATAGAAAGCTTTTAATATCAAATAAAATATACTTTATATTTTATTCTATAGATAAGAAAAATGTCCTTGAATCTGGCCTATTTTCCCTCTGATCCATTTCTCTCTCACCCTGACTGTGCCCTTTGCACAGGGCTCTGGTCCTTGCAGCCTACACTTTCAACGCTCTGTTTAACCTGATCAAAGGGTGGAACCAGCAGGAGACTGAGGTGGGGAGAAAGGCATCAGTGTTTCTACCCTTCTCTCCTGTGCCCTGGGCCATACCTTCCTTAGTAAGCCCCTAACCTCTGTGGCTGCAGCTCTCTCCCTACAGATCTCTCTGGTTTCAAATATCTCTAGCTCCTCTTCCCTTTTATTTCCCTCCAGTTTAAGCATAGTAATGATTTTCTTCTGTTACTAATTCCTGGGGTGCCTCAACACTCCCTGTTGGCTTTTCAACTTTCCCATCATCTGTGTAACTACTTCTTGGTTTTAATTCCATCTTGAAACTCCCTTTATAAAATAAATAAAGGGCCACAAGGTGGGGACTCTGGTAAGGGAAATAATATATATA
>NW_012150330.1:516421-516934 GCF_000956105.1 Propithecus coquereli | reverse complement strand
TGTGCTTTTTTTACTGTAATCATTTGTGATTGGATCATTACACAAATTGCTTCTTTTTTTTCCCACTTCGTAGGGATAGTCATACCTTCTTGCCCATTACCTAATGTTTTTATTTTGAAATTATAAATATACTTGCAGCTAGAGCTGTTTGATTTACATTTTCTCCAAGCAGCAGATAGAATCCTGATATGGACTGTTGTTTCTCAACAGAGGTGAAACAAATTAATCCAGCAAGTGACATTTTCTTTGGCATGTTTTATGCCTAGCTTGTCACTGGTAATTGAAACAGAAGGTAGAGTGGTTTTAAACCTTCCTGATAGGATATCATTTTACTGTGGTTTGTCAATTTCTGCTTCTCTTCCTCTTTCTGAACAGTTTGTGGTTCAGATAAGAAACCAAAGTTCACTTGGAAAAATAGTGTGGATTAGTTAAGGTAGCAAGAGTGACAGAATAAAGATAGAATCTGTGATAATGAAACCTGCAATTTTTCGGGGCACTTTTAATCTTCTCCCA
>NW_012150330.1:514488-516371 GCF_000956105.1 Propithecus coquereli | reverse complement strand
TGTTCATAGCTTTAGGCAGACTTTAACCTCTAAAATAGCCTGGATATAATTCTTATTAACACCTCCACTACCTACTCCAGTGATTCAATGGAGATATATTCTTTCCCTCATAGCACTGGATGCTAACTTTTTCTTATCTGAGCTAACTGACAAAAACATAAAAATATTTCCAGGCCATATTTTTTGGTTCAACATGAAAATGTTATTACTGACATACATTGGTCTATCAATGTGTATATATATGTATGTGTGTGTATATATATATATACACACACACAATGTACATATAAAAATTCAGGGGTAGAGAAATTGTCAAATCGAATGCATAGAATATCAAAAGGAGAAATTGACCTCTTTATTAGGCAATAAATTATTAATATATAGGAATTTTTGTGATTTTCAGCATGAATGCTTTTCCCTTGTATTTACATAGTGCCCTGGAGTTTCCAGAGAAGATTCATATACCTTATATTATCAGAAAACAAAGTATAAAGTAGGCATTATTACATTCTTTTGAGTAAATAGATTCCAAGCCATAAATTGTGTTGCCTACTTTCACATAAATCATTAACTTCAATTATAGTGCTGAAATAATTTTCTTATATCCCGTGGTGTATTAAGTCGGATGTCCCTTAGATATCCCACCATCAAAGAGTAAGCCCCTTTTCATTAAGTAGGGGAAATATTTTTAAAAATGTCTATGTTTTGTGATTGCAGAAGGTTTAGGGTTTATGCTGGATTCTGATGCCTTAGTGTTTCTGAACCACAATCTTCCAGTCACCTTATTTCTACAAAATTCTGCTTAGTCCCAGCTGTAACTCTAAACCACACTTCAATGAAAGCTTGGAGATAGCAGAAAGAAATTACAACTGAGAAAAGAAAATGTTAGAACTAGACAGGGGCTATAAATTCTCCTGGATACCACAACTGATGACTCTTCACAGGGTGAATCTTTCTGTTTCTCTGATCCTATTGTCCACTCTCCTGCTGTCGAATGGCAAAGACCAGTTTATCTCCCTCTGTGGTGATATTTTGAACCTGACTTCTACCGTCATGTTCTGTAGATTACTGCAGTAGTGGAGGTAAATGTTACTTTCTACTCTAGGGCATTTCCTCACAAAACCTTATTAAACTTTAGAAATGCAAATAATCCACAATCAAGGCAAACTTTTACATTATTGTAAAAGAGTAGGTTAGCTTGAATTACTCCATACCAGCTTGCAATTTGGCTTTCTTTTTGCAAAAGCAAAATGCCCATTAATGTTTTCCGTTAATTCAAAAAATAATATTTGCATGAAAAAGGATTAAAAACTACTGCTGAGAGCTTTACAGTATTTTTTCTCTTTGTGGCAGAGACTGGCAGCTGGTCACCAAATTCATTCCCTTTGTTCTGAGCACACATTTACCTCCTTTGCACTAATGTGTAGCCATGTTAGCCAATGGAATGTGAGTGAAAGTAATAAACACCACTTTTAGACCACACCTGTAAAAATCTTTTATGTATAATCACTCAGGCTTTCTCCTTCTGGGGCTAAAATTGTTTCTTAACTTCTCTAAACTGCCCTTCCTCACAGAATGGATATGATAGTATTAACTTATATGGTTGTTGTGATAATTAAATGAGATAAATGAATGTAAATCATTTCCTACAATTATTGGTACAGGGTAAATAAAAGATGGTACTATTACTCCTTGAATCCCATCTCTTTCCTCAGTCTTTTCCTCTTGACTTTTCAGAAATATTCAACAATAATGAATTCCTTGGGGTTGTCCCCTTCTTTGGTTTCCTGATAGTCTATTTGCTCTCTTCCTGCCTTCTGGACCACTCTTTCCTGTATTCATTTCCTTCCTTTATTTTTCTTCTTCAGAACTTAAATATGGAC
>NW_012150330.1:509388-509983 GCF_000956105.1 Propithecus coquereli | reverse complement strand
TTTTTTTGTTTGTTTGTTTGTTTTTAAGCCAGGGAATTAGTTGTTAAGCATTTACCATCACAACACTATTTATACTCACACTTTTAAATGAGAATTTAATTGATGCAAGTTCCTCATAAGAGAGCTATTTGCAAATTTATAACTAAATTTTAATGTGTTCATTTTAACTCAGCCATTTCATTTTTATGAATTTATCCTTCAAATACATTTAGACAGGTGTGCAAATCTCTACAAAGATAACATGGTGCCATTTTAGTAAAAACCAAAAACAAATGGAAACAACCTAAATGACTAAGTAACAGAAACTGATAGAAAAATGTATGGACATCTAAATAAAGGTAATTTTGCATTACTTTAAAAATATAGGAAGTGCTACATATACTGATGCCCAAATATATACCAAATATTCCTTGAAATGAAGAAATAAGTTACCAAATAGTAGGTATAATATAATTTTTTGTGTTAATAACACTGGAAAAAATTTAAAAGATACCTGGAAAATACAAAAATGTATTCACATTATTTGCCTCTAGAGAGTGGAACTATATGTCAGGAGAAAAAATACACACACACACATATCTGTTCCTAATATATA
>NW_012150330.1:507697-509338 GCF_000956105.1 Propithecus coquereli | reverse complement strand
AGGCTGTATCTACTTTGAAACATTGTCTCTGTTACCAAATTATATGTAGTATTCTTAGCCACTGGTGACATTTTAATTGCTGATTGATCAATTGATGTGAACTGTCATTGTAGACCATGAGTTTATAGGAGAAAGAAAAAATCAACAAAATAAGATTATCCAAAGAAAAACATGAACATCTTATTCTTCATGCTTTTTTCTTAGTAATAGTTCTTGAATTTTTTTTGAGTAGAAGTTGTTATAATGATGGTTAGGCAATGAACTGGAATGTGGACTTGACTTTAGGTAAAATGTCTGTCACACCAACCTCTGTATTCATTTCACCAATGGACCCTAAAATATTCCCGCATTGGGAACAGGTTGGAGGTAGCTCCTATGTTAATAATAGATGTATATTAATCAGGGGTATAGCAAATTGGTAAAACTCTTAAAGTGAAAGCTTTATAATTTAAATTGGGACAGTATTAAAAGAGAAAGGTAGTGATATAAATATGAGCTACTACGTAGATCTCCTTTCCATCTTGCGCCAATCTTTCTAAGGAATTAGATTTCAAGTGGAAATATTTTAGTTCAATAAATTCCATTTTCCCATATTGTTAACAATAATAATAGCTGAGATTTTCCAAGGTTTAGGTGGTCAAGTATGTCCTAATCACTTGGCATGAATTTCCTTATTCGATACCTAAAATGCTCTGTTGTTTTATCCATTTGGGGGATGGAAGTGGAGGGTGAGGGGATTGAAATACAAAATGGACCTCCTCTAAGGACCACCTCTAAGGTCCTATTGGCAGTGAAACCAAGAGTTGAAACAAAACAATCTGTCTCCAGAGCCCATGTGCTCAACTACTTGTTAATACTTTACTTCTTCCTTATTGCTGCTGAGGGAATGACTCCCCCTGAGCAGGTGTCTTATAAATGAAATTGTCCAAACAATGTCTGCACAACTGACTCTTAAGAAAATTTTTGAGGGAACTCCTGAATTTAGTAAGACATTGTACAAGATATATTTAAATCTACTTTTAAAGCTCTAAGCTGTAAGACTGTGGAAACACTTGCCTTCGTGTACTACAGAGAAAGAGCTCTTTCTGCTCCCTCCTCTCTGCTTTGCAGAATCTGTTTCTCCCTCAGCTTTCTCCTAATTACAGCAAATCCTCTCCCTATCAGATGCAGTTCTCACCCTATGCATATCATATATTCACTACCCTGGTTCTTGCTTCTTACCTTGCTATAATGCCAGTGAATTTGAATTTGGATCTTATGTGCTAGGACGGGAGCAGACAGATAGAAGATAGAGAAATGAGGAGGAAAAGAGAAAGAAAAGAAACATAACGCTATTTTTGGATACTACACTAGCCTGTTGCCCACTTAGAACTCTGAAATAAAATGAATATATAAAGAACTTGATTTGTATTTCTCCATTTCTTCTCACTGTTAATAAACTTCTCCCGTTTTCTCTAATTGCAACCCTTGATAACCTCGGCAACACTGAGGAGAACGGTAACAGAAGGTTTAAGACGGAAAACCTCTTCTAATCACTGCTCCTTAATTTCCCAGGATCCACATTCTGATCCTTACTATGCCTGTAATCTTTTTCTTTTAGATACTTTATCTGTCAAATAGAATCTTATGAATTCACTTGGG
>NW_012150330.1:506279-507647 GCF_000956105.1 Propithecus coquereli | reverse complement strand
AGAGTGTTCCTGTCTCTCCACATCCTCGCCAGCATTTGTTATTTTGGGATTTTTTGACAGAGGCCAATCCCACTGGGATTAGGTGATATCTCATTGTTGTTTTGATTTGCATTTCTCTAATGATTAGAGGTGTTGAGAATTTTTTTTATATGTTTGCTGGCCATTGTTCTGTCTTCTTTTGAAAAGTTTCTGTTCATTTCCTTTGCCCATTTGTTGATGGGGTTGTTTGATTTTGTTTTTTTGTTTGTTTTTTTTGTTTGTTTTCAATTTCTTCACAGTATCTGAGTCTCTGCTTGGGAAGTGATACAGATTATGCACTCAACCTGAGATATGAATCATGGATAAGTTGTTTGTTAAAGCCTTTGCATGTCTTAGCATAAGGAAAGCAATTTTGTAAAATGCCAGACAGCATTTTTGGTAGGTATGTTGTTCTATAAATTATATCACATAAGTTGACATGGACAATGTCCTCTCATGGGACAAATTACATCCTTTTTTGCAATAATTTTACTCTTTATCTGAAATCTTAGGAGGGGTAGATCCAATGCCAATGAAAGAGCTAACATAAATCTTGCCACAATTTTGTTCTTACCTGATTTTTCCTTTTTTATTAAACTTCGATGCTACCAAGAATGCTAGAATACCTTAAAATATAAATACTGAATTCTGAATATCCCATAATCCACACAGAATTTGATTATAAATTTCATGAGGGCCAGAGAGGCACCATTCAAAAGTAGAATAAAGGACCTCACAATTTCTGAACGAGGTCAAGCTTTAGAAATCAAGTTTAGTCAGTGGTACTACTGACAATCAATGGCCTCAGTTCCTAATAAAAATTACTCACAATTTATATGTATATTTGATTCTTGTGAAGTTATTATTTTGGATTTTCAATTTGCTGATTCTGTTTCACATCACCAAACACACCTTTTTGTAGCCAATCTAATTCCTTACACTGCAATTCACCTGACATTTAAAAAGAGAAAGATATTAAGAAGTTCTAGGTGTATTTTCATACATGTTCATAGGGTTTATCTATCAAAAAATCCAGAGATGCCAAATCTCTTTAAAAAATCCAAGGTTACCAAAGCAGTAGCATTTACTATTTAAATTCATGCCTTTAAACATACCCTCCCTCCGATTCTCTGTCCCACAAATATTACTCCCCAGAAAAGAACTTATCACTCATACCTTTTACAAAGGGCTATATCAATGTGTGCTACATTGCATTTTTCTGATAATTCTTAAGAAACAGTTTCAGTCAATCAAATAATAAGTTTAAAAAATTGTTTCATAATTTTCTACAGAATCTTGACACTTCAAGTTTTTGAGACTCTTGCTTTTATTAAAATCTGACCTTTTCTA
>NW_012150330.1:504978-506036 GCF_000956105.1 Propithecus coquereli | reverse complement strand
CTGGTCTATAGTCTCTGGGGTTTTATTCTTCTGTTAATGCTTACTTCTTGTTGCTGGTGGGTTTTATCTTGCAATTTTATTACTTTTTTCACTTTTAATTAATGATATTTTACTGTTCCTTCTGGAGGCTTTCAGGCAAGGAGACGATTTAATAATAAAAAATGAATAAATTTTACTAGAAAGAAATGTGCCATTAAAAGAAGCCATTTCTTTCAGCTTCGGTATGCAGAGCTAGAACTGTGTGAATCACATTGTGTTCAGTGAGATCAGCTGAGAAAGGACTTGCCAAGCAATATTAATATTTTACTCTGCCTTTAGGTCATTTTTCAGCAAATAAAGATGACCCCCAAAGGTGAATGCTGGATTGTGTATGGTAAGAACAATGAGATTTTGTTAGGATGTATCAAAGTAAAAGTTGAACCAGACAATGTTAAACAGATAATGAAGACTTTATTAATAAAAGAGAGAGAACCAGTATACCATCTAAACTCATGTTCACTGAATGAAAGGTGGTAGAGTTCTAAGAGCCATGGTGGGTGTTGGGGAGATTGTACTGTTTTTGCTAATTGGCCCTACTTGGAGGAAAAGAAAGCTTTCTCATATCTTCGTGAAAGGAGGTAATTTTACAATTCGGAAAAAGGCAACCACATAGTTAGGCTCTTACCCTCCTACAAAGGAGACTCTCTTCCTTGAACATTACATTTCAGAGGGCTGGCCTCAGGTCCTTGAGAAAGATGGGCTTGGGTTGCGAAACCAGTTAGAGGCTTAAAAATATTTATATCTCAAAAGGAGATAAGAAGAATTTATAACTACTATTTTTCAAAATTAAATGCTCTAAGAAAAGAGAGTTCAGGACCTAGAATCTGAAAAAAAGCCTGTTTAACATTTAGTCAATTTGAAGGAAACATTGGTCACATAATAGTGATGGTGACATTTTATTTTTCTACATTGTTTTATAATATACATATATATGAATTATCTTTTTAAGGCAAATGTTGATAGATGAAGCAAAAGCTCAGAGACCTTGGCATTTTCTCATAATCATATACCTTTGATAT
>NW_012150330.1:503303-504928 GCF_000956105.1 Propithecus coquereli | reverse complement strand
ATGGGTCTGGTTTTATGAAGAAGGAAAGCCCCTTCCAATGCCTATTGATCTCCAAGGGACTTGAATTCAAGATACTCTTTATACTAAGGAGTCATATTTTGCAGTGAAATTTCCTGAGGTTCTTCATCATTAAGGTTTCTCCCACTCTCAATTGATGTCTACTGTAGTCTCTCTGAATAAAGTCAAATAATTAAATAAGTATTTACTTCTTGGGATTTTTGTAATAATAATCCTATCACAAAATAAAATTACGTGTGACCAAACTTTTAGTTAGATATATGGTCAGTTTGTATGAAAATGAAAAATGGAGATTTCCTATTTTCATTTTTGGAAACTTCATAAATTTTAGCAGTGAGGCATAGGTGTAGGTATTTCCTCTTGGTTTGCTTAAAGGTATGGACATCTTTTAAGTCATTTAAAGAATAGCTTGGTACCTAGTTGGGCAGTTAAACATTTTCAAATTAAATAATGAAATCTGTTTATATCTTTGATTTATTATTTTTGTAAAAGGTGTCTCGATGTTGATGTATTGTGATCCTCTTGTCTGTGGCGTTGTTTGCATATCCTTTCTCACCTAGAAAAGTACATTTTGAGTCCACAAGGGGCAAGTGCATGTGTGTGGTATGTGTCTGTTGCGGTACAGTTGGAAATAGAAGAGAAAGTCTGTTCATTTGTGTTGTCAAATTGTTTACTGAAACTTTCTACAGTTATAGTAAATTTGTGACGTGCTAGAAATTCATTTTATTCCTGAGAGCATAAAACTACACAACAGCATACAATGTACACATTGCTGATATTAGCAAACATGAATTTGTTATAGCCCAACCATGTTCATTGCCTCCTGCTCAAGAGAAAGCCAATGCACTGAGACAGCAGGGGTTACAGCAGAGGACGAGTTTAACATTGAAGATGCCATGTGAAAACATGGGAGGAAGTTCTCAAATCTCCCTCCCCAAGAATTTGGGAGAAAGGGTTTTTAAAGATAGTTTGGCAGACAAAGGACTAGGCAATTGGCTCTGCTAATTGACTGAGTTTGGGGTGGAACCATAGGGGTGTATAAACTGTCTTCTTTGCCGAGTCAGTTCTTGGGTGGGGGTCACAATACAAGTTGAGTCAGTTCTTTTGTATGGGCCACTGGTCTGGGGGGGGCAGTTGTTTCACCAGAATTCAGGGCCCACAAGATATCTCCAAAACTAGCCTTAAGTTTCACAAGGGTGATGTTATCTATGGGAACTATGAAGAAAGCTAAGAATCTTTATGACCATTAGTTAGCTATATGACTCTGGAGTAGTAAGTAATTATAGGAAAGCAAGCTGGGCAACAATGGCTGCTTTTATATATATATTTCCCCTACCACAGTTTCCACCTGTGGCCCTTTATTAATTTTATAGCAGGTAGTTTCAAATTGATGAATCCTACAGCTCTTTAGTAGTAGAACTACCATTTGACCCAGCAATCCCATTACTGGGCATTTACCCAAAAGAGCAAAAGTCGCTCTATGAAAAAGACACCTGCACTTGAATGTTCATAGCAGCACAATTCACAACTGCAAAGATGTGGAAACAACCCAAGTGTCCATCAATACATGAATGGATTAATAAACTGTGGTATATGTATACCATGGA
>NW_012150330.1:501928-503253 GCF_000956105.1 Propithecus coquereli | reverse complement strand
TGCACATCTATGTTTTGCTAGTGATACTATATATAATTACAGTGTTTTGGAAAACCATTTGTCAATAGTAAGTGCAAGAAAAATTTTAATACTGATTGGCTCAGGATTCCTATTTCTAGTATATTTCCCCAGTAAATAAGCTGAAACAAGGAGTAAGCTGAGGTCACAAAGATGTTCAATCACAGTAGTATTTATTTTAACGGAAACTGAACACATCTTCATTCTTCAGCAATTGCGGAATTGAAAAGAAAATGTAGTGTATACAATCAATGAAATAAAATGCAGTAACTAGAAATCATCAGTACGAAGACCATAATAACATGCCACTTGACTCTTCTTATATGTCTCAATGCAGCTTCTAACTCGACCTGATGTAAGTGAACAAATCTGACCCTTGTTAAGTGTTGCTTTTTTCAGAAAATGGCACCGTCATCCACAAATTTGCACAACCCTGGTGTTATTCTTTTATTAATACCCTGCCTTACTCCATAGCCTCCTGAATATTTAATCCATCATTGCATTGTTTAGTGTTATTTATTAAATATTTCTCAGAACCATACCCTTTCTCTCTGTTTACCACCTACTCTGATATGCTAATATCATCTTCTTTAGACTATTGTAACAGCTTCCCAACTGGTCCCTCAGCATGTTAGCTCCTACAGATCTATTCTTCACAAGTAGTGGAAAGATCTTACCAAAAGTAAAAATCTAATAAAATCCTTATTATATTCATATTGTTCTTGGCGTTAAGATAAAGGAACAAATAACTGTACATAATCATATTCTGCCACTAGGGATTTTACTGAAGTGATTTGTTTTGTCATTTTAACCTAGATAATTTTAACCTAGATAAGTCCTATTAATTTTTCAGCTCTCACCTTAGCATTTCCTTGCAGGGTAAATCCATATTACCTTTCTGAATAGGACAGATCACACCACCGTTGCCTCTTTTTCAGGGTACTTGTCAGAGCAGCAATATAACAACTGATTGCAGAAATTTTATATCTGTGTTTGCCTTCCATACTAGATTATCAGTTCTATGAGGGCAAGGACCTTCCTAGGAAGGAAAATTTTGATAGTAGTCACTCATATCTATTTTGTCTCAGTATATTCCAGGTGATGCACAGAAGTATATTATGTGCATTAGTTCATTTGTTCCTCACAGCAACCCTATACATTAAATAGTATACTATTGTGCTATTGAAGCTACTGAGGTATAAAATTATCAAACGGCTGACCTTAAATTACACAGATCATAAGGGATCTGGATTCAACTTCAGGTTGTTCCGACTTCAGGTATCCTGTTTTTAGTTTGCTACACTGAC
>NW_012150330.1:492558-492933 GCF_000956105.1 Propithecus coquereli | reverse complement strand
GAATTCTTTTTAATTTTTCAACCATTGGCTCAGTTAATATTTTTAAAGCAATTGCTATGTGGCCTTGCTTTTTTCCAGGTTGATGACTTTCTTAAACATTAACTTAGGAATAAGATGATAGGAGAAACTTAACTTTGGTTTTGATGGATGAAAAGATGCTTCCTAATGAAAATCCATATTTAGTCATAGGAGTCTAGGGGTAAATATCTAGACTTTTTCAAAAGATTTCTTTCTTGTTATCAGCTATTCAAATTTTGTTAAATAAATAAGTTAGTAAATAAAAACTGACTCTGAAATCAGTAACAGTATTATATAATCATTGAAAAACATTACATACAAAATTCTTATCAAATTTCTGTAATTTCAGATCACAGA
>NW_012150330.1:490207-491843 GCF_000956105.1 Propithecus coquereli | reverse complement strand
GTAAATTATGTAACATATCATTACATACGAAGTTACGTATGTTATATAAACAGCTCTTCAGATAAATCATATAAACAGTCTTTCATATAAATTACAATTTAAAAGGAAGAGTATTTAACTATACAGATGGATGTGTAAGTAGACACCAACATTATATTCAACAGTGATTTTAGATATCATATCAAGTTATACTTCTTCATGACAATGCACCGTTATATATCAGGTTCAAACATAAATCTAAAGGATAAATTTACGATCACAGCAATAATTATGTTAATACAATTGCAATTATTTGGATAATTCAGTACCCTGGGTTTTCCAGAGGGACAGAACCAATAGGATATACATGAAAGGGAGTTTATTAAGAAGAATTGGCTCACACTATTGCAAAGGTGAAACCCCACAATAGGCGGTCTGCAATGTGGGGAATGAGAAAAGCGGGTAATGTGGCTCAGTCCAAGTCCAAAAGCCTCAAAACCAGGGAAGCTGACAATGCAGCCTCAGGTCTGAGCTGAAGGTCTGAGAGCCCCTGGAGATTGCCGGTGCAAGTCCCAGAGCCCAAAGGCCAAAGAACCTGGAGTCTGATATCCAACAGCAGGAGGAGAAAAGGCAACTCTGTAGAAAGAATACTTAGATGTGGTTATACCTTTTTTTCCCTTTGATTTTTTTGATTTCAAAATATTATGGGGGTATAAACTTTTGGTTACATGAATTGCTTTTGTACAGTTTGAGTCAAAGTTATGAGTGTGACCATCATCCATGTGTTGTGTATTGTACCCATTAGGTGTGAATTTATCGATCAGGCAAGCTTCAAGCTGATTTCTCTTCTGACCCTCATTTAATTCATGTGGAACCCATCTATCCAGCTTCTTTACCTCTACCATTTGTTCTAAAAGGTCCAATATTGTTGGAATAGTAACCTCGAATCTTGCTACTAATTCACATATAGGTTGAGATGGATTTGCTTCAATTACAGTTTTCAGCTCATCATTATCCACCTTGGTCTCAGGTTGCCCACATGGCTCATTTTCAAAATTAAAGTCACCAGAATGGAATCATTGATGGACTGTGTGTTCATTAGCCACATTCTTTACAAACAGATATTGGAAGAAATATCGTTGATATTATATGTCTGCGCAGCATTGGTTTCATAATGGAACTCATATTTGAAAATAACACAAATTTTTTACTTATTCATGGTTTTGCAAAAATTGCTCTAAACATTTTTTCAAGATAATCACAAGCCAAATCATGTATTTGAAATAATGAGGATATACATTCACAGTAAAAATAAAACAGGAAGTGTCAAAGTTAAACATCAGAGATATCACCTGTCAAACAATACTTAAGGAAATCGGACATTTCATACTTAATGACCTAATAAAATGTCTTTTTTTTTCCTTTGGGACATACCCAGTGGTGGGATTGCTGGATCAAATGGTAGATCTACTTTTAGTTCTTTGAGGTATCTCCATACTACTGTCTATATACTATTATATATGTATAAGATATTCTTGAAAATAATAGTGCTGGGAAAATTTCACAGTTGTTACATATTTTCAACATTATAATAAAATTTCTTTCAAATTATTTTTGATTTTTCATGTCAGAGATCAACATGCAACAGTGGCCAGAT
>NW_012150330.1:489634-490157 GCF_000956105.1 Propithecus coquereli | reverse complement strand
AAATTGTTATGTTTACAAATTGTTTAAAAGCCATAGAAATTATTTAAAAACCAGTTCATATATTATCAAATTTTAATCTAGTTACTTTTAAAAAATATAATTACTCCCAATGACTTCGGAATTTCTATCACCAAAATTAAATAACAAAAATGCAAGAGAGTAAATATTTTTCTCTTCTAACATACTTGCAAAGAATACTAGAAATCAATATACATGTATTTTTCCTTTTTATTTCTATCCCTCATAAGATGGCAATTTTTAATGTAACTCTTCAAGTAAATATTCATAAATTATTGTCCTACCAATTTTCTCTGCTCTCAAAATATTTCCTGAATGATCGTGATTTTGTAATTTTTTTGTGTGAAATGAATATGCCCTGATCATAATTTTTATCATATCTCTAATCTTATTAATAACAAAAATTTGATAGATTTGAGATTTACCTGCATAAATAATGGAATATTACAAATACAAAATGATTAGTAACAGAATCCCCAGAATTATAACCCAAATTGTTAACTCA
>NW_012150330.1:487166-489584 GCF_000956105.1 Propithecus coquereli | reverse complement strand
AAGGCATCCTTTGGCCTTGAAGTCAGGTGGGAATGTCTGCCCCGCTTAAGGAGAAGTACAGCTGGAATTCATGTAGTGGTTAATGGGGGGCACCACCAATTTAATTAGTTTAACCACTTGAGTACTGCTGAATGAGCCTAGTACATGGGGTTAATCACTTATCAGTGTGAAAATGTAAGACACATGTGAAGGTATAGCACTATCAGCCAGCAGGTGATCATCTGAGTTATGCGCTCTGCCCTGCCCACTGGGTGGCAGAGCCAGTGAAGCATTTAGCCATTGAATTTTCTGGCTGCTTAACTGATTCACATACTACACAGGACAAATTAGCCTTATGGATTTCTTTTGCTACTTTTTCTTAAATGAATGCATCTTGTTTGTAGTTTTTTTTTTTTTTAAAAGATGGATTTTCTCCCAGATATCTAAACACACACATTTCACTTTCTTCATTGTCCTTATAAAAAATAATAGATGATCATTGTTGACCTTTGGAAGAATGTTAAAAAGGAAATTTTCATTGATATTTATTTTTTGTTTAATTCTTAGTTGTCACAAGATGTGGGTTGGAGTGTGCATAGGGTGGCATAACATAAGCTTCTAATAAGAACAGAGAAAAATCTATAAATTGAGCATTCCAGGAACCTATCTGTATTGACTTAGAAAATAATCAAAATACATTTTTAAATTAAATGTCACTACAGTGGAGCAGAATGATGAGACTGGGTGAGGCAGGGAAAGCATCTTTTACAGCCAGACCATTGCACTACTCAGATGCACTTGATTCCACATTAAGGACACTCTAAATAATAAAGAGATAATTTTGAAATATGAGTGGAAATATCTTTATCTGTGTTCTGGTACTGATTTTGCACCTGCCTAATGATTTCAAGCAAACTTTGTAAGAATGTTGTCCTTCTGCATGAAGATGTTCTTCAGATGTTGAAGTGTTACCAGTAGATGGAATAGGTCAAAAAATAGAGATGTTAAGGCAGGCCCTAGAAGCAGCCCTCAGCCAATGAGAAAGCCAAATGGGTAGATAAATAAAATAGTCCAATTTTATTGCTTCTTAGTGGGAAAATTTAGAGATTATTCTACAGTTACTCATAGGATTCCCAGTTGGATTGATCCTTGGTTGACCACTGTTATTATCCCCCTTATGAATGCATGTTTTCTTGTTTTTTTTCCTTGCTTTGCCTTATTTTCCTACTCCATTACCAGAGTTTCTGGAATCATCTCCAAAAGAAACTATTTGTGTACAAATTATTTCTCAGACTTGGACTTTGGTGGAATCCAAACTAAAACAAAATTTAACATTAAACCAAGAGAAAAACCTTTCAATTCAAATAAAAAGGTAGAATTCTCTGAAAGAAAAACCTAGCAAGAGAGCACAAAAAACAAAACAAAGTAAAATACCAAAAAGGTAATTGCTAGTAGGCAGTTTTCAGCTTTAATATGTAAAAAGCTTGGAAGTCACAACTCCTGTCCTCACAAATAAAAAAGCCAAACAAACAGATAATAACACTCCTCTTGAATAGATCAAAGAAATGAAGTCAAATAGAAAACCCCCTGAACCAAATCTTGAGAGACAGGTGAACACAGAGAATTAACAATGAAATCAGCTTAAATGAAGCAGAAACCACTACAGCCATGAACTAATAGTAACATTTAAATGGGAATTTTGACAAATTGTTGGTGGCTGAATATGGACTACTGTGACTGTGAAAAGCACTTGGGGACCCACATTTAGGGGGGCTCACAGTTGAGGGTTTCACCTTGGGAACACCTTCATGTTCTCATGTTAAAGATTAGAGAAAAGAACCTACATGGCTGTGGCATGGAGAAGAAAATGCAACTATTTTAAAATACACCCAAGGCATCTTCCATAGCAAACACCTACTCTCCATGGAAAAAGAATTGAGACTCATTATACCTATGAGAAAAAGCATTTGTTTAGCATAGGCCACCTCTGGCCTACTTGTCACCTAAGTGCAGAATAAATCTAAGAAAACCCTGGTAAGCCACAGCCCATGGAGTAGAACGAAGAGACTATGAGTTTATCACAAGATTATGGAATGCTCACCCTCCTCCACACCTTATCTCCATATCAACATGTCTACAGTATACTACTAGAAGATTACAGCTGAAAATGTCGCAAAGCACAAAGTCTCTTTAAGGGGGAGTTCTTAAGGAAGTCCAAAGCAATAGGAGAGGAAAAGACAAGGACACTAGTGGTATTTGAAGTTTTTGGTACCTACAGCTACAGCAATTTTTTTTTTTTTTTAATTTCAGAATATTATAGGGATACAAAGGTTTTGGTTACATGGATTGCTTTTGTGCTGCTTGAGTCAAAGTTATAAGTGTGCCCATAACCCAAACAGTGTACATTGTACCCATTGGTTATGATTTCACCCATCCCCT
>NW_012150330.1:486517-487116 GCF_000956105.1 Propithecus coquereli | reverse complement strand
TTTAATTAAACAGATAGTAGATAATTATGTTTTCCAACTGCACTGTATTGTAAATTGCATTCAATACAATTAGATATGGAAACATTACAAGTTTTAAATATTGAAAAGAGAAAGAAAGCAATCTCAATTTATGTTTATGGTAATCATCTACTTGGAAAACTCAAAGAGAGCAACTGCAAGTATATTAGAACTAAGAAGACAGTTTGGTAAACTGACTTGTCAATTAACATGAACATATCACAATCAATTTTTGGATTAGAGTGATAAAAAATTAAAACTCATTGAGGAAAAATGGTTCTACTTACAGTAGTGCCATATTATAAAAATAAATGCAAATAATCTGATACTCTTTTCTACAGTAGGCTAACACCATGAATATAAATACTATCAGGACATAGAATTTAGTTAAGTGTGTAGCCCAACAAAGCAAAGTTGATTCAGAAATATTCTGGCAGCATCTTATCTGTCATAAAAGTCAGCTGATTTATAAGTGAACATGCCATACTAATCTTTAAGGCAGAAATTGTATCCTGTAAGTAGGGAATAAATATAAATCAATATTTACATGGAATCATCAGGAAATAACAAGTTCTATAAGA
>NW_012150330.1:483081-484842 GCF_000956105.1 Propithecus coquereli | reverse complement strand
AGATTTTAATTGTAGAATTTAATTAGAGTAGTACCTGCTTTACATGTATGTACATATTTACAAATTCTGTTTAATGAATGATAGAATAAAAGATTGAGTGCCAATCGTACGTATCAATTTTACTTTGTTATTTGATTCTTTGATACACTTTGATTATTGATTCTGCTAAAAATAAGGTGCGGGGAAATGCCTCATGCCAAAGCCAATACTTTCACTCTGATGTTACACTTTGCATGTTGCAGCTATGTGAGTTGGTTCTGTGTGCTTTTTTTTCCGGGAGAGGTCCTGAAGTTCAATGTAATAAGCTTATAATTCCGTGTGTAATTTTTAAAAGATTTAGGGATATGATGTCTTGATAAAATTCTATAATAACTATAATACAGTGAAATTAAAATGGCCATAGGTTTTAAAAAGTCATTGCTAATTACAGGAGTATAAATCTAGGTCTGTACGTGATGACCAACAGGTGTTTCCAATTTTATACTACTTGTTAAACCTCAGAACCTAAGAAATAAATGGGATCATAGAGGACAGATATTTCAGGCTCTCCTATAACGTAATAACCTTCTAAAACACTCTTGACAGGTGTCCAATTAAACATTGATTGAATATTTCCAAAGATAAGGAACTCACCACTTTGTAAGACATCTTGCTCCATTTACAAAGACCTTAGCTGCTGCCCTTAATCTTTCATAAGGCTTAGCCCATTATAGTTTTTATAGCTATAATTATAAGTACTATAAATTACTTCTGCACATTCAAACATAATAGCCTATTATACTAATTTAACCCAGCCCTTGCCGGTTTAATTTCTTGATTAAAATAGACAACATTTAATCTAGAACACTAATTTTTTGACCTAATATATCTTCCATAATTCTATTTTAGATATACAAATGTGACCTAACGTTTTATACTACTTTCATAAGAATTGTGCACTTAACATCTCATTTGATCATTTGGAGGAATCTACACCACAGAAAAGAAAGTGGCAACGCTTTTTGTAGCAGTTGTAAATTTTGAAACAGTCTGGATGGCCATCAACAAATAATTGTTGGTCAAATTATATTGTATACATAATATGGAATAATGGAATAAGGAATATGTGTTTTATCCATTCATCTATCCGTCCATCCATCCATAAAAAATACAATATATAGATCTAAAAGGTTAGGCAAGTTGTAGAATGATGCGTGTATTCTAATAACTTTCAAAATATTTTTCATTGTGGTAAATTATACATAAGTAAAATTTACCATTTTAACCACTTAGTGTACAATTTATTGGCATTAAGTATATTCACAATGTTATATAACCATTGCCACATTAATAATTTTAAGAAAACTTGAGGGAAAAAACTTTGTACATGCTTTCTGGTACTTGAACAGTTAAATAGTAAGCAGGAAGATATAGTCGAGAATCAAATATAGTATAGAAAAGAAAATATGTGAATGAGTTGAAAATAAGTGAAGGCATGTGAAAAATCTGAAACATGAACATAGATCTAGAAATTCTTACTTCCAGAAAAAAACAATATGTAGAAATCTCTCCTTGTTTTGAAAGAACCAGTTTCCAAATGCAAAGGCCTATAGAATAACAAACAAGATGAAGGAAGAAAGATATCCAGAACAATCATGATGAAATTTTAGAACCCAAAGAGAGCATCCCCAGAACATAAGCTTCACAATGGTTGATATTTTCTTTTTATTGTTCAATCTCTTACTTCAACACAAAGATGAATACTTGCTGTATATATAAGTG
>NW_012150330.1:482482-483031 GCF_000956105.1 Propithecus coquereli | reverse complement strand
TATCTATTTTTCTCAACTCTTATTACCTGAAATATCATGTCTGACATTTGACAAGAAAATTAAAAGTATGCCATAAAGCAGGAAAAATTACTCTGAAGAGACAAAGCAGGTACCAGAAACATACACGTATGAAAATATCACATGGAGAATTTTAAACAATTATAATCAGTACGATAAGGGCTTTAGTATAGAAGACATAAGAGTAGATAAGTAACATAAGCAGAAAGATGGAAACTTTAGGAAAGAATCAAAAGAAAATGTTATAAATAAAATGTTACTATCATAAAAATAAAGAATGCCTTTGATGGGCTTATTAGTAGACTGGACACACCTGTTAAAAGAATAAGTAATCTTGGAAGTATGTCAATAGAAATGTCACAAACTGAAATGCAAACCAAATAAGGAAGGAAAGGAAAACCTGAATGCATTATCTAAGAAATGAATGTGGGAAAATGACAAAAAATGTAACATACATGCAATTAGAATACCAGAAGGAGAAAGAAAGAATAAACCAGAAGAAATATTTGAAGTAATAATTGTTGAGAAGTT
>NW_012150330.1:482203-482432 GCF_000956105.1 Propithecus coquereli | reverse complement strand
AAGAAAAGTATAGTAGTTATATTAATTTCAGACAAATAGAAATCAGAACAATGGGAATTATCAGAGATAGAGAGGGGCATTATGTATTGATAAAAGAATCAATTCTCCTAGAATAGAAAACAAACCTTAATATGTATGTACCCAATAACTATATGTTGAAATACATGAAGCAAAAACTGATATAAATGCAATGAGAAATAAATAAATGCAGTATTATAGTTGAAGAGTT
>NW_012150330.1:481787-482092 GCF_000956105.1 Propithecus coquereli | reverse complement strand
GCCAAAAAGAATAAATACCCAAAAATCTACATCTAGTCATAAAATATTCAAACTGCAAAAAACCAAGGACCCAGTAAAAATCTTGAAAGAACTCAAGGGGAAAAATCTTTCCTGTAGAAGAGCAAGTATAGCAATTACATTAGACTTCTTGTCAGAAACTATACATGCAAAAGAACATGGAGTGAGATATTTAAAAAGTTGAAAGAGAAAACCCCCACTGACCTAAATATAATATCCTACAAAATTATTCCTCAAAATCTAAGAAGAAATAAAGGCTTTCTCAAACAAAAACTGAAGGAATTCAC
>NW_012150330.1:479765-480268 GCF_000956105.1 Propithecus coquereli | reverse complement strand
TTAAAAGAGAAAAAAAATAGACCCATACAAATATGATTTTCCTTTGATAAACAAATTGAGAGACAACATATAGCTTTTTCAACCAATGGTGCTAGCCATTGGTATATTAGCCATACGTATGAAACAAAAAAAGAATTTAGGTACAAACCTTACATTTTTCACAAAAATTAACTAAAAATGGGTCATAGATCTAAATGGAAAACACAATACAATACTATAACACTTCAAAATAATAGAATGGACAGATTTATGTGACCTGGGTTTGGCAATGAGTTTTTAAATACAATGCCCTAAGCATGATCTATGAAAGAGAAAATTGGTAAGTTGGACTTTATTAAAATTTATATCTTCTGCCCTTGCCTTCAATAGACATTGTCAAGAGAATGAAAAGATAAGCCACAGATTGGGAGAAAATATACTCCTAAATGCCAAATATACTCCTATATCCAAAATGCCAAAAAATATTATTAGAGTTCAACAATAAGAAAACACCCCACCAAAAA
>NW_012150330.1:471982-475008 GCF_000956105.1 Propithecus coquereli | reverse complement strand
TATAAAATTTTAGGAGAAAATGTATGGAAGCTATGTAAATACTTATTAATGAAGAAAAGTTTAAATGTACAATACATAAGTATAATAAAATTGCATCCAATTTTATGTAAACATTGAACTACATTTTGAAAAGTACTGAGTAAACAAAAGTCTGTTATCGGCTAAATCCCATGAGCTCAATATCAATCTCCAACTATTGATGTTTATTCCCTATTAGGGAATGTGATGGTTAATTTTATGTGTTAACTGGACTGGGTTAAGTGATACCTAAAACACTTGAGAGCATTTTTAGAAGAGATGAACATTTGAATCAATAGACTGAGTAAAGATGATCCGCTCTCATCAGTGTGCACAGGAATCATGCAATCCTCTTATGACAGGATAGAACAAAAAGACAGAGGGAAGGAAAATTTGCTCTGTCTTCTGGAGCTGGGAAGTCCATCTTCTCCACCATACCAGAAGCTTGAGACTTCTCCACCATACCAGGTACTTGAGACTTTGGATTCTGGACCTGACACCATAGGCTCCCCTGTTTTTCAGACTTTCAGACTCAGACGGAACTACACCACTGGATTCCATGGTTCTCCAGCTTTCAGACAGAATATCATGGGGACTTCTTCTCTTCCATAATCATCCAAGGACAAGAAATTATCACAATAAATTTCCTTCTCTCTCTCTCTCTCTCTCTCTCTCTCTCTCTATATATATATATACACACACACACACACACACACACACACATATATACACATATATGTATGTGTGTGTATACACCTATGTATACACATATATATATGTACACATATGTATGTATGTAGGTTCCTGTTGGTTCTGTTACTCTGTAGAACCATGCCTAGCACAGAAACTTTCACTTGACCTTTTCTATCGTATTGCTCTTTCTCTACGTTTCAGCAAACCAATGCAATTTCTGTTAGTTGCTATGTCTATCTATTTCAATTAAGCCCTCAATGACCAGGGCAATAAACACAAGAGAGTTTAACAAACCCATTAGACTAATATGAGAGAAAGGTGGAGCAGAAAGCCATTTATCAACTGGTCCCTGAAAATCCCAACTATAGTAGGTACTAATATCTTAATGGCATTGTTGTATGTCCTGGTATCAGTGTCAGCTCAACCATGGTATTTAAAAGTCCTTGAAAGATCTGATGTAACTATTCCTTAAAACTCCTTTAGAGGTATTTATTTTGGGGAAGACATTATTGTATAGATCTGCTAAGTTTATTTAAGATTTTTCCTTAAAAGGACTCAATCATGGGGGGCTTTGGTTTTAAGAAATGATACAGTGGTGGAAACTAGATAAAGGATAATGACATTCCAATTTATAACTGACATTAGCCTTTTCCTTGGCAATTTTTTATTATCTATCTGCCTATCTATATCTATCTATCTATCTATATAATATTTTTTCTCACCACTGAGGTAGATCTATACAACTACAGTCCTCCTGGTTGCCCTTCCAGACATGGTGACCATGATAATAGTTTCACCCACCTGTTCTCTGACGGTTAAGTACAAAGTCTCTACAGTTCTGGAATACTATTATTCCTATTTTTACTAAGAAGCCCAGTTTTATGGCAATGCCTCTAACCATTAAGCCTGACCTACAGAGAACAGACACTATTGAAATTCTCAATAATATCAGTTTCCTAATCACTAAGGCATTTCTTATCACTATTATAAAGGGGGAGTCTTTTCTCCTTCCTAGGGAAAATAGTCAGCTGGTAGGTTCTCTGATCTTACATAATTAATCCATTCTAGCCTGGCCCACTTTTCTGAGTATTTTGACCTTTTCCTTAACATGCTGCCAAGACAGTTAGCATCTCTATCTCATTTATTATAGGCTAGCATCATTTCACAAATTTAATGAGCCATTCTAGCAGAGTATAAAACTGACTTTGGGCATCTTTTCCAGGATATCAAATCAAAAGAGAATGCTCCCACATTAATTAACTCTTTTCTATCCAGCTATATATTTGACCCACTCCCTTGTCCTGCAAGCTCAAGCTCCACTGTTTTATATGTCCTCCAAGTTAGGTACTGTGGCATTTTAAGTAAATAATCCCTTTCATACAGTTGCAAAGAGAGCATTCACTTAAATCTTGATAGTCGTTATTGAAGGAAAATCAAGACTGATCCTGAGGATGGTAAGGAACATTAAAGAAATACTTCTATCTCAGTTTAGGCCTTTATATGCTAATCAGGCAATGGGAAGCTGCTCTTCTCTAACAAGAGCAAAGGAATCTACTCCTGCCAACCCGGGTGCTTCAAGGTAATCTAGTTGTTTAAGAGTTTCAAATACATCCAGTTAAATATCTACACCATGATTAAGAGTCCCACTATTCTAGGTCCAGGATACTTTAAAGTCAGGTGCCTACAGCAGTAACTTGTCCATTAAAGCATCTTTCATTGGCTTCTCCTAATTCCCTCTTTTACATTCTTACACTTATATGATAAAATAGTAGATTTAATTTTCTGCACATCTTTCCTTCCAACTGCAAAAGACAGGGTGTCATTAAATGCCATCATGTAGATCTTATTTTGGTCACGGTGTGTTTGCTCTGAGTTGACCATTGGCTAATATGAACCCATTTTTTTCAAGTCCCCTTTGGCAGTTAATAAGAGACAAACAATGATACAAATGTTATGTTTACCATTGCCCCTATGTCTTTCAATTGCTAGAGCTGTCACCCTTCTACCCATATTATATCCTAAAGCACCATAGGTGAACATGAACATATTAATAATTGTAATGCTGAATGTGTGTGCGTATGTATATATACATACATACACATCTGACCCTTGAACAACATGGGTCTGAACTGTTGGGTCCACTTATACTTGCATTTTTTTAAGCAAACTTGAATCAAAAATATAGTATTTGTGGAGTGCAAAACCCATGTGTAGGGAGGGCCAACATTTCATACATGCAAGTTCTGCATGGTTGACTGCAGGACTTCAGTATGCATGGATTTTTATATACACAGAGGGTGCTGAGACCTGTCCCT
>NW_012150330.1:466732-470192 GCF_000956105.1 Propithecus coquereli | reverse complement strand
GTGTTTCTGCTCTTTGCTTAGGTCAGTTTACCTGAAAAATGTAAGCTGAGAGGAAGCTTAGAGTTGTTAACTGAATCCAAGAAGGTTCATTATCTTCTCTAGACCTTGTCTTTAAGAGAGAAGAGTTAAATTGCATATTGTAAGTATCCCATCTATTAAGCCCTGTATATACTGCTATATATTTAGAAAAATATCATGTGTTTGCTCTACTTTCATTGCGGTCTTATAGGCATTTTGTTTTTTGGTTTTGGGTTTTAATTTTTATGAATATATAATAGTTGTACATATTTATGGAGTACATGTGATATTTTGATACAGGAATAGAATATGTAATGATTAAATCAGGGTAATTAGGATATCCAACACTTTAAATATTTATCATTTCTCTGTGTTTGGAACAGTCTAATTCCAACCTTCCATTTTTTTTGAAATATACAATAAATTATGAACTATAGTCATCCTATTATGCTTTGGAAAACTAGATCTTATTCCTTTAATCTAAATATATTTTTGAGCCCATTAATCAACCCATTTTTATCCCCTTTGCCCTCTATTCTTCCCCCACTAGCCATCACACCACTCTCTATCACCATGAAATCAATTTTTTTAGCTCTCACCTATGAGTGAGAACATGTGATATTTGTCTTTCTTTGCCTGGCTTCTTTCACTTAACATAATGGCTTCCAGTTCCATCCATGTTAGTGCAAATGACAGGATTTTGTTCTTTTTATGGCTAAATAATATTCCATTGTGTATATGAGGGCTGTCCAGAAAGTATCCAGCCATGTATACAATGGATACATGGATACAACGCCTGGATACTTTCAGGACAACCCTCACGTATAACGTATTTTCTTTATCCACTCATCGGTTGATGGACATTTAGGTTGATTCTGTATCTTGGCTATTGTGAATAGTGCCACAATAATCATAGAAATGCAGATATTGCTCCAATATACTGATTTCCTTTCTTTTGGATATATACCCAGTAGTAGGATTGATTGCTGGATCATACCATTGTTCTATTTTTAGTTTTTTGAGGAACCGCTATACTGTTTTCCATACTGGCTGTACTAATTTACATACCTATCAACACTGCATGAGCATTCCCCTTACTCCACATTCTTGCCAGCATCTATTATTTTTTGTCTTTTTGATAAAAGCCATTGTAACTGGAGTTGAGATGAATATCTCATTGTGGTTTTGATTGGCATTTCTCTAATGATTAGTGATGTTAAGCACTTTTTCATATAATTGTTGGCCATTTATATGTCTTCTTTTGAGAAATGTCTGCATAGATCTTTTGCCCATTTTTAAATTGGATTATTTGAGTTTTTGCTGTTGCTATGTTTGAGCTCCTTGTATATTCTTGTTATTAATCCCTTGCCAGCTGAATAGTTTGTCGATATTTTGGTCCATTCTTTAGGTTGTTTCTTCACGTTGTTAATTATTTCCTTTGCTGTGAAGAAAGCGTATGGAAATATATAAGGAAAAATGTATCTGAAATTAGCACTGCACTGCCTGGAGTTGGAGGAAGTGTAGCACAGACACTCCCATGGCTGCCGCAGCAGCTGGTGTTACACTGGTTTCCACCCTAAGCCCACTGCCTTTGAGATCAGCACAGCACTAGGGATTGCCGAAGGATTGCAGTCTCTGTGGCCTGCTAGCCATTCAAATTTATTTGATATCTCAGGCCACATTATTCAGCCTATGGTGAAGTCAGCCAGAGCTCAGGTGTCTCCTGGTGGGGTAGAATATTCCCTTTTGTTGCAGGGCTAATCTAAACACTCCCTTAGTGGGTACTAGTGGAATTCTACCTGGTGTTGTGTTCCATTCTGATGGGGCAGCACTGAGTTCCAATGCAAAGTCCTACACTCACTTCACTTTCCGTCCTCCAAACACATAGAACCTCTCCCTGAACTTAGCAGCCTAGGCTTGGGGGAAGGGTGGCATAAGCAATGCAAAACTGTCCTTCCTACCCTCTTCAATGCCTCTTTCTTTGTTAATATGTTAAAATCTGATTATTTGGTTTTTATGAAGGTGCTCTGTAGTGTGGACAGTTATTCAATTTGGTGTTCCAGCAGAGGGACCATAACTGAAGGGTTCCATTCAGCCATCTTGCTCTACCTCCTTCTCCAAGTTCTTACAGGCATTTCGCATAGAAAAGCTGCAAAGAGCTTCTGTTATGCATCTATTTCTAGTGTAAATGTGTTCTCTTTGTTTATACATGATGTGTTGGAAGAGGGAGCTGACAGGAATAGTTTTCACCAGAGTTTCTGTTTCTTAGGTGGTCTTGAGTTGGTTCATGGAACTTCCACTTGCCTAGAAGGATGGGAGTTTTCATTTCCAACCCATACTACCGTTCAATGGGTCCAGAAACCCACCCTATGTGTAAGGATCTATACGTATCTCATGCCATTGTTGAGAAAATTTTTTAGAACAAGTAGGCAGGAGGAAATTCATGGAGAACAAAAAACAATCACGTTTACAAAAGATCAGTAGGCAATATGCAAAATAATGTCAGTAGTAGGCTTTATTCATGATAATTCAGGTAACTTCCAGATGCAAATACAATGTTCAATTATCACTCATATAGTGACAGAATGATCTCCAGCATTGACTGTTTTCTTTCATGCAGATCACGATACCAGCAATTAGTGTTGGCTAATTAGGCAAAGATGTGCACTCTCCTTGTAGATAATCCTTCATTTCATATTGACTCTATTACTCCAACTATACCACCAATATTGGGAGGAGAGAAAATAAAATTGGATGATTAATACTTTCAAATATTTTTGGTCTTGTACCTTGGGTCTAATAACAAGAAAAAAAAAACAGGAACCAATAATTTCAAGTCTTTTATCTTTTATTCCTCAAAGACAAAATTGTCTATCTTTCAAGACAGATAAAAACATTTCTGGATAAAAATGGAGAAATTCAAATGGATTGGAAAGGGATCAGTTGGGGCACCATGTAGGCTGAGGGAAAAGCATTGTTTAATATCTTAGTATGATGTCCTTTTAAAACTAGTTTTAAATTCTTTAGCTTGGCATGTTAATGGAGACCAGTGAAATAACATATTTGCTCAATTTGTTGCCACATTTCAGAGTCCCTATATATTCTTCTTTTATATAGATGCAGATTCTCTACGTTTGTCCTATAATAATTTTCACAGGCTACAAAGGTTACATACCAATCCATTTTTAAAGGACTAGTAATATTAATATGGAAAACAAATATAATGGAAAGTACAATATTTATGCTTAGAACTACAACATTATCTCCATTATATTACATTCTATATAAAATTGCAACCAGGACAGGAACAAGCTTCTCTTTTATGTGATGTATGTTATATCACATGTATTTTCTTTCTTTTTTTTTTTTAGACAAGTCACACTCTGTTGCCCGGGCTAGAGTGCCGTGGCGTCAGCCTAGCTCACAGCAACCTCAAACTCCT
>NW_012150330.1:465520-466682 GCF_000956105.1 Propithecus coquereli | reverse complement strand
TATGTGTGTGTGTGTGTGTGTATGTGTGTGTATATTTTATAAGAAATTGGCTCATGTGATTTTTGGAGGCTAAGAAGTCCCAAAGTCCGCAGTTGGCAAGCTGGAGACCTAGAAGAGCTGGCGATATCATTCTAGTCTGAGTCTAAAGGCATGAGAACCAGGAATGCCAATGGTATAACTTTCGGTTTGAGTCCAAGTCTGAAGACAAGAGAAGAGCAATATCCCAGCTCAAAGGCAGTCAGGCTGAAAGAGACAATTCTTCCTTACTCAGTATTTTTGTTCTATTCAGGCCTTCAATGGATCAAATGAGGTACATTCACACTGGGGAAGGGCAATCTGTGTTAGGTCTACTGATTCAAATGTTAATCTCATCCAAAAAGACTCTCACAAACAGTTGCAGAATAATGATTAACCATATATCTGGGTAGACCATGGCCCAGTCAAGTTGATGCACAAAATTAAGCATCATAGAAACCCCTCCCCATCTGCCATTAGCAGTGTAATTTTTGTTACCCTGTGATCAGTGAATGATTCAATTCCAAAATCTCATTTTGAGCATGTGCTTTCTAAGACTATTTTTGGTATCAGCTAAGTAAATTCCGGTGTCATCAAAAGGAAATCTGAGACAAGACTTAGGTGCAAGTAATATATCTCTGTAGTGACCCTAGGAAATAGGACGTGAATATAAAAATTGAAACAGAGAAGTAAAAAAATCCAATGAAAGATTCACTAATGGACAAATTACTGCTGTAGGCAACTGAAATTTATTACTGTTGTGGATGCACCGAAAGATTGTGTAAAACATAACTCAGTCTTCACACAGAGGTGAAAATGTTAGGTATTCATACACAAGCCTCCATGGCTCATGGAGTTAACTGGCATTTTCAACTTGACCTGAATGAAGGCTGAATACTCTACCACTCTAAAGCCAATGAATGCCTACAGGAAGAAAGATGAAAGAAGTAGCTAGCTGTAAGAGAATTATCTGCATGTGACCTGTGAGGGAGGTGGTGGGGCTAATGCAATTTTGGTAGGATTCAGACAGACTCTGCCACAGAATTTTCATTTTCATATTTTAGTGAACTCATAAGTAAGGACTTAGGCTCTGGAACTTCTATTAGAAGTAGTACGAAAGTCAAAATATCTTCCCTTGTTATACATT
>NW_012150330.1:457117-458635 GCF_000956105.1 Propithecus coquereli | reverse complement strand
GGTGAAGAATAGTCTTCTCACTTTAATTGTGTTGTCTCCTAGGAGATAATTTCCCCCTCCCCATAACAGTTGCAACGTTTGTTCCTAATGTACCATATGGTCTTCTCTAAATTTTTTGATTTCTTTGCTTTTGATTAATATTCCTGTAGTGTTGTGATTGGTAAACACATTACATTCTGTCATGTAAGTTTAAATCATTGACCTCTAAGCAAACATTTATAAAAAGTCCCTTTCTCTGTTTTTGCTATAAAATAAACAGCTCTCCAGAAGAAATGTATACCTTCCCTGTGTCTCAGAATAAATAAGGTATTTTGGAGGTATTTTAATTTCAACTATCAGCACTAACATTAAAAGTTTAATTCCAAGCACAAGATGAGAGACTTAGCTTCTTTTTATTCATTGATTCTTGCATTTTCCTGACTTTAATTGTGGTTACATTTATTTGTGTGATATGTATGATGCTATGCATATATGTTGATATGTTATATATCTTTAGATACCATATATATGAATGATTTATTGTAACTGTGTTATTTTTATGTAAAATCAAAACTATTTTCAATGAGTTCTTTACTAAACAGTTTTCTCTTTCTCACACTCCTTCTTCTTCTTTCCCTTTTGTTTTCTTTTACATGAACACATACAAACACACACATCATTAGTCATTTTGAAGAGTACCAAATTTTTGTTATACAAGACTTCATTGCCTAATTTTTTACAAAGACTGCCTTGTTTTTTAATCACAAAAATATTATCTTAGATACATATGTGAAATATTTTTGTTGCAAATAACAGAAGTTTAACCTTAACTGTTCGACTGGCAGAGTGATTTATTGCCTGACACAATAAAAAGAAAGGGAAAAGTCTGTGGAAGAGATGAAAATAGGAGATGTCACTTCCAAATAAGTGTGTGGTAAGTTTGGTATAAAGCAAGTTGGCTAAACTGCTACCCTCTTGAAGGCAGTGTCCATATAATGAATTATTGACTGTATATTGTAACAAAATAAATGTGTATTAATAAAATACATACATCCAGGTGTGTCTTGTTACAGTAATATGTCTTTTACATTCTCTTTACAACAGAAATTCCAACATAGGAAATGTTGGTAGGCATCTTCTTTAGAGACTATAACAGTGATCAGAACCCATGACAACTTTCTATCTGCAACAGAATTGGACCTACTACCGTCTTCATTCTGTCAGATATACTCAGTCCCGCAAATCTGTGCATCTCAGTCGAATCGATGACGAATAGAACTTTATCATACTAATAGTATGTCACCACTCTTCAGAATCTTTGAAACTCGATGTGCCCATTGCTGGTTTGTGCTAAATGTGTGAAATGAATCCTGTGCACGCAAAACCATGGATAAGTCTTGAAGTGATATGAAAGACATCAAGGTGAATGTATCAAAAGATGTAATGCTTAAGACTATTTACATGTTTCTTGAATGAATGAATAGGTGAATGGATATAAAGCAAGATTTCAATGAGTTGTAATTGACTTACACTGAAAGT
>NW_012150330.1:453428-453815 GCF_000956105.1 Propithecus coquereli | reverse complement strand
AGTCTTCTCACTTTAATTGTGTTGTCTCCTAGGAGATAATTTCCCCCTCCCCATAACAGTTGCAACGTTTGTTCCTAATGTACCATATGGTCTTCGCTAAATTTTTTGATTTCTTTGCTTTTGATTAATATTCCTGTAGTGCCGTAATTGGTAAACGCATTACATTTTGTCATGTAAGTTTAAATCATTGACCTCTAAGCAAATATTTATAAAAAGTCCCTTTATCTGTTTTTGCTATAAAATAAACAGCTCTCCAGAAGAAATGTATACCTTTCCTGTGTCTCGGAATAAATAAGGTATTTTGGAAGTATTTTAATTTCAACTATCAGCACTAACATTAAAAGTCTAATTCCAAGCACAAGATGAGAGACTTAGCTTCTTTTTATT
>NW_012150330.1:449824-450403 GCF_000956105.1 Propithecus coquereli | reverse complement strand
ATACCATAGCACTTTCCTTCATTAGATGATGTCCATTTTAGGGTACACACTTTTGGAATTTGGGTGAAAAATATTGGAACTAAGTTTTGCATGACGGCCAAGGATCAAAATGTCTGCAAAGTCTGGACCATCTTAAGTGATTCTAGTTCAGAAGCAAAGCTTTGACCAAGATCATGGTGGGTCTATAGTTTCTGAAAAGCTAAATTTTAATAACACCCATCAACATTCACACATAGATGCTATCTGATAAATGTAATTAATTTTGGATATGATCTCCAAATTAGGTGTCGCAGCCTGGATTGCAGAACAGGGGATGGACACAGAAAGAAACACACAGACACACACACAAGACGTACAAGACTGCAGTGGCGATTCCACCAGTCACTTTATTCTCATACTTTTCTCTGTCTGGCAGCTACTTCCTGGCACGTGACTACCTTGGGCACCCTGAGGAAAATACATTTTCATTCCTTCTAGACGGTTCCTTAAGGGAAGCAGACGTTTGCATCTTAACTTCTTTATCTCATTACCGTATGCAGGACAATGAGACGCCTTGGCTTGTTTGCAAGACCCCAGGCG
>NW_012150330.1:449188-449774 GCF_000956105.1 Propithecus coquereli | reverse complement strand
TGTAATTAATTTTGGATATGATCTCCAAATTAGGTGTCGCGGCCTGGATGGCAGAACGGGGGATGGACACAGAAAGAAACACACACACACACACACAAGACGTACAAGACTGCAGTGGCGATTCCACCAGTCGCTTTATTCTCATACTTTTCTCTGTCTGGCAGCTACTTCCTGGCACGTGACTACCTTGGGCACCCTGAGGAAAATACATTTTCATTCTTTCTAGACGGTTGCTTAAGGGAAGCAGACGTTTGCATCTTAACTTCTTTATCTCATTACCGTATGCAGGGCAATGAGACGCCTTGACTTGTTTGCAAGACCCCAGGCGCTTGGTTATCTGTCATAAAGCTATCTGTCATGAGGAATAGTTCTGTTTGTCCAACAGGCCGTGCCAGGGCCTATTGACCTCTGGTGCCAAGGAGAGCACACCCAGTTTCGCTGACTCTGAGCTTAAGCCAATTTTGCCCAGGGACGGTCCCTACATTAGGTCTGAAAGATTAATGAAAAAATCCCCACAAATACTTGATGTCTTAAAATCTAATTTAAAATTTCTTTGGTTGAAGATTTTCCTAATTTTTCCATGCAA
>NW_012150330.1:437312-438391 GCF_000956105.1 Propithecus coquereli | reverse complement strand
CTTCATTATTAGTCAAATCCTAGTATTTATTTATGTTAAATCAATCCAGACACCAGAAATGATTCTTGGAAAATGTTTGGTCTTTTTCTTAACTATGTAATCTTATCAATATACCAAAAGCCTGGGAGTCATCAAGAAAACAGAATCATAAAAATCCAATGGCTGATTTTGTTTCCAATTTGTGCTATGTGAAGGACTTTTATACATAAGCCTTCATCATCCACCTAATTTCTTCGAGACAGGTTCCCTCAAACTGGACCATTCAAAATTTCAAATTTCCTCAAGCAGTGGAAGTACCAGTCAGCATAAATTTAAGGTGGAGGAATAGCAAATCTCTATGATTTTGCTCTTTCAAAATCTTTCTACTCAGTAAAGAATGGTCTTCATATCAGCAGCATCATTATCACCTGAGAATTTATCAAAAACGCAAAATGTCAGATCCCTTCCCAGACCTACTGAACTAGAATCTATTTTGCCAATACCACAAGTAATTTATATGAACATTAAAAATTGATAAGCACTGTTTCAAATGGATTGAAAAAAATCATTTAATAGAAGAGAAAAAAGGAAGAAATCAGAATTTTTTAATTTACAACAGAGTTTAAACAACATCAAGAAAAATGATGAAAGGATGAAGGTAGACTGTATTTAGACACTATTTGCAGCCTCAAAAATCAAGGTAGCTGTTAAAGTAACAAATTTTTCCAACTCTAGGTACCTTTTTCCTAGCATCTACATTATACCATTTGCTTCAGACTCTGACAAAACTATAGAAAACATACGATTTTAATTCTGGGCCTACAAATGGCAAGTTGCATAAACTTGAAAAAAAATACTCTCTATCTTTGAGCATTGACTTTTTTTTTATTTCTGAATATTATGGGGGTACAAATGTTTAGGTTATGTATGTTGCCTTTGCCCCCCTTTCCCCCCCGAGTCAGAGCTTCAAGTGTGTCCATCCCCCAGACGGTGCACATCGCACTCATTATGTATGTATATACCCATCCCCTCCTCCCCCATCCCATCTGCCTGACACCCAATAAATGTTATTCCTATGTGTGCACTTAGGTGTTGATCAG
>NW_012150330.1:435787-437262 GCF_000956105.1 Propithecus coquereli | reverse complement strand
TAAGAGTTTTAAGAATTATTTTTGTATTAGGACTATTAGCCCCTTTTATATATGTTCTCACAGTTTTTCAAGTATTTTTTCATATACATACAATACAATAAAATTTGCCTTCTTGGTGTACAGTACTTTGAATTTTAATATATGTATAGTTTTGGTCAATAAACACAATAGGTAGCACTTCCACGGCCTCAAAGTCTCCCTCATGCTGCCCTTTTGTAGTGACAACCTCTCCTGTCTCTACACCCTGGCAACCACTGGTCTGTTCTAACTATGGTTTCGTCTGGGAGAATGTAGTATACAGGGAGTCTTGCAGTTGGTAACGATTTCAAACTTGCTTCTATCACCCAGTGTAATGTCTTTGAAATTTATCCACATTATTTGTGTACGTTAAGCATTCATTTATTTTTATTATCAATTAGTATTCTGTTATATGAGTGAACCCTGGTTCAGGTATCTATTCACCCATTGAAGAACATCTGTGTTATTTTCAGCTTTGGGTGATTATGAATAGAGCTGCTATAAACATTTGTGGTACAGGTGTTTGTGTGAAAATAAGTTTTTCTTTTTCTAGGGTAAATACATAGAAGTGGAATTGCTGGGAAATACAATCATTATAAGTTTAGCTAAGAAATTGCCACACTGTTTTCCTGAGTGGCTATACCAATTTGCATATCTAACACTAGTTTATGTAAGTTCTACTTGCTCTGCATCCCCATGCACACTTGGCATTATCAATATTTTTCATTATAACCATTTTAGTAGATGCGCACTAATATCTCATTATGGTTTTAATTTGTGTTTCCCTAGTAATTAGAAATGTCAAACATGTTTCATATGTGTAATTGCTTTCTGTATAACCAGTTTGACGAAGTATCTGGTAAGCCTTTGTCCCTTTTTGTAAAAAAATTGGGTTTTTTGTTCCCTTACTATTGTGTTTTGAAAATTCTTTATATATACTGGATAAAAGTATTTTGTCAGATATATTGTTGGCAAATATTACCTCTCTATTTGTATATCAGTTTTCCCAACATTTTCTTCCAGAATTCTTAAGGTTTCATGCCTTAGGTTTAAGTCTGTTATCTAACATGAGTTGATTTTTGTGAGAGGTGGAGATCCAGGTTCAATCTTCTGCATGTGAATATCCAGTTTTCCCAACATCACTTATTGAATAGAGATTCTTTTCCCCAATGTACACTTTTGTCTGCTTTGTTGAAGATTGGATGACAATATGAGGATGGTTTTATATCTGTGTTCTCAGTCCTGTTCCAAAGGCTTCTATCTCTGTTCTTGTGCCAGTACATGCTGTTTTGGTTACCGTAGCCTTATAGTAAAGATTGAAGTCTGGCAGACTGATTCCTCTCAATTTTTTTCTTTTTGTTTAAGATACTTTGGCTATACAAGGTTTTCTCTGCTTCCAGACAAAGCTTAGAATTAATTTTTCTAAATCTGTAAAGAATGATGGTGGAATTTTGAGA
>NW_012150330.1:421026-423342 GCF_000956105.1 Propithecus coquereli | reverse complement strand
CTACTTATTTATTTTATACAGTTATCTTTGCACTTTAACTGAGTCACTCGGTATCATTTTCCAAATTTATAAAGTGCTGCAACATTCATTTATACAGGCACACATACACACAAATACACATATGTACACACACATTAAAAAACAAGTTGGCACCCTTCTCCGCGATGATTACCTAATTATTTAGAGTCAGTAGGGAATGTAAGGTTCAAGAGATTCTGCTTTTCTATTCAGGATTTTCTCATTTATTTGAAGAAAGCCAACAATACTGCTGAATTTATGGGAAAAAGTTTCCCTTTTCTCTTTCTGAAAAGGCAAGTTCTATTATTTTTCATATCCAGTAATTTACTGGAAGAAGAGTTTTCTGGACATTTTTACTATAAATCTATAATCTACTGTCATCTGCATCTACTTTTTTACCTTGGGCATATACTATATTCAAAGTCATTGTTGGTCAAGTAGATGATGGGGAGTAGAGAGGTATGTGGGTGAGTGGACTCTCTCTCTGAAGCTGATATGAGTTTTTTAACCTGTAGCATCAGAATCGCCTAGCAAAGCCGTCATTTGCAGATCACACTGAGTGTGAGAGGAAGGGAAAAGACTGTGTTACAGCCTGTGCCATAAATAAATTTCTGCTGCAAATGTTTAACCCTCTGTTCTCCAGGGAAGGAAATGTGGGGCAAAGGGTTTGATGTTTATTAAGCACTAGACAGCAGTTAAAAAATGTGATAAGTACTTTCTATAGTTCACAGACATTTTCCTTATATACATAGAAAACTGAAGAAGCAGAATGTATAAGCTTCATTTTACTAGGGAAAAAAATTTAGGCCCAGAGAAATTTTAAATATTTTCTTATACTCAATAGGTTGTAAATCTATTCAAACACAGAGTGTGTGAGTATGAATATGGGTACACTAAATTGTAATGAATTGGTAAGAGTTGCCATATTTGTCATTGCCAACATATTGTATAGGGTGAATCTTTATTGTAAGCAAGTGGCATTCCCACAGTTGTGGCTTATCTTAAAAGATGCTCAATGTGAACTACTGCCTAAGGCAACAAGTGCCCATTCCATTGGGCTCTCTTCAAGGACTGCTAAATGTCATTGCATTTGATTAATTGTATACTTTCATAAAATTTAAAATTATTGAAATAGCTCATTATTGCATAGATCCCTGACTTTATTATTTACATTCTTATTACAATTTTGACACTAATGCTTTTTAACTGTTTCCTTCCAGATAAGTATTCAGTGATATGTGTTAGTCAATTAACTTGCAAGACTTTCTCCTGTGTGAATGTGTGTATATTACATATTGGAAATGATAACAGAGGATCCTGTGTGTTAAGGCCATATATCCCTCAACCGTACACTCTGGGGGCAAGATGTAATCAGTATTATTGTTCATTAACAGTTCAGTCTTATGTATGCATATTGTAACAAAGAGAATGGCCTGAAAAAAGATAAAATGTTTTATAAGCTCTCTCTTTAAAACCTCTCCCGCTCTTTTTGGGAATTAAAATCAGCACCCCTGCCTGAGGCCAGTGGTTGGAAGGGCAGGAGAATGCTCTTGTTTCTTTGTACAGCAGAAGATGGCTCAACAAAACTATCCGGACAGAAGTCACGAGATTATCTTTGCTGGAGATGAGGTTGATCAGAACCATCAACTGTAGTTAACAATACCCTGAAACAGAAAACCGCCTCTTAAAAGCTCTGTATTTCTTCCTATAGGTAGGAAAATTGTACTTTAAGATGCAAGTCTGCCATTCTCCTCAGTTCCCGACAAATTAATAAACCTCCCTTTCCTTTTCTTCAAACCACTTGTTCTCATTCTTCTGATGCAGCCTCAGAGACAAGCGTCAAACTCTCAGTAACAATATGAGTGATGAATGGCAACAATAATTTAGAGTTCATTATATGTCTTCTACACAAATTTAAGAATAAATTCATGTTGAGTTTCTTTCCGCCTATGTTTATTTACTAAGGTAGTATTTCTCCAAACAGAGAAGGAAATGACAAAACAGCTGCTGATACTTATATTTAGAGTAAAATAACTATGCCCAATTAAAATAAAAGTAACACTATACGTTTAAGAAACTAGTTTTAGTTTCATCTATATTGCCACATATGAGCATTACCTAATGGATCAGGCAGACTCAAAATCAATTATTGTCAGAGTAAAAATATTGGCTGACATTTTGAGCCCATATTAAATAAATAATTGTCTACATTTAATGGATTTCCTAACAGATGCTTCACTTATTTCAGAGAAGCCATAATTCATAACATTTTTTAACCAATAATTGCTCCAATATGTT
>NW_012150330.1:420065-420976 GCF_000956105.1 Propithecus coquereli | reverse complement strand
TATAGTGATATATTGGACATCAAGGTATCAAACTATTTTCAACTTATATGAGCATTCATCTATATTGATATTTTAGGACAATCTGGAAAATGCCTAGTTTTATTCTAATTTTGTAGATATAGATACTAGGGATAGAGATTTGATACAATGAGCTGTAGGGTCATAAAATAAAATAACCTAGTATCACCAATTGTTCTCATGTGGTTGTAGGCTGTGTCCATCTAAAGTATGTTGAAAATAGTTAGAAACACTTTTATTTTATCTTAAAACTATCAACTTACATTTTAAAATAAAAATAGGACACAATAAAGGGTAAATTGAAGAGTTTTATTATTGAAAAATAAAAGTGTGAACAAAAGTTCTCTGAAGAGGAATTTGGAGAAAAAATACTTTATTGCAGTCAATAGTGTGTAAACCAAGGAGATGCACAGATATATACCCTATACATAAAAGGAAGGTGTGTTCCAGAGAATAAAGGGAGAGTTCTAGTGTTATAGCAAAAATTTCCACCCAGGTTCCCAAATGTGTCTGTTTATGTATATGAAGCATTCAAACTTTGTTAGTTCCAATTGGTTGGTTAATACAGCTGAGCCCTGAATGGTTGAAGTAGGTGAGCTCTGATTTGTTGGTTCAGGTGAGCTCTGGAAGTTCTAAAGTTGAACAGAGCTATAGGCTTTCAGAAAACTCAGAGAAAGTGTTTGAACTCTAGTTTGCAAATGGACACTTGGCTCTACTTTAAATATGGACTCACTTAGCCAAATGGGGTCTTGAATCTTGAAGGATAGGGTGTTTCAGGTTCACATTTGTTCCCAGAGGAAACTACTAAAATAAACTTTTTCTCCAATTTTGTACTTCATACCAATGTCTCTAGTAGTAGCCTTGAACTTTTGGTGGCCCAAGATAGATATAAC
>NW_012150330.1:409349-410145 GCF_000956105.1 Propithecus coquereli | reverse complement strand
CAACTACAGGAATATTTAGAGCAAAATGTATAGCTACAATTGCCTATATTAAAATGATGAAAGATCCGAAATCAATAAATGAATATTGCACATTAAGAATGTATGAAAAGAAGAACAAACTAGTTCATACATAAGCATAAAATAGGAAAAAATAAAGATTAGATAGGAAATAAATAAAATAGAGAACAGAAAAATGATTGAAAAAATCAATAGAAGCAAGAGTTGATTTTTTGAAAAGGCTCAAAAACCTTTAACAATGGTGATGAGAGAGAGAGAACTCAAACTAAGTTAGAAATAAAAGAAGGGACTTCACTATCAAGTTTACAGAAAGAAAAATAATTACAAATGAATCCCATGAAAAATTTTATACAAAAAAATTAGGCAACCCATGACATAAGCAAATTTCTAGAAAAACAAAAACTATTCTGACTTAAGGAGAATTAAAAAAAAGACCTAAACCAAGTAATATGATTAAATTTGTCAGTGACAAACTTCCTACAAAGAAAATCACATGCTTAGATGAATTCACTAGTGAATTTTATCAAGCATTTAAAGAAAAATTAAGACCAACATTTCATAAAACCTACCAAAAAATTAAAAAAAGAGGAAAGCCAGACCCAAAATGCCACGTATGCTATAATTCCATTTATATGAAATGTCCAGAATAGGCAAATTTATAGAGACAGAAGGTAGATTAGTGGTTACTAGGAGCTGGAGGGAGGGGAAAATGCAGAGAGACTGTTAATGTGTGAGGTCCTTTTTGGAGTGATGAAGAAATTCTAAAATTAGAGATTGG
>NW_012150330.1:402461-407392 GCF_000956105.1 Propithecus coquereli | reverse complement strand
AAATGAGGTAGAAAATCTTTTAAGATACTATTTGCAAAAATTAAAAGATAATAACAAATTTGGGGGATCTGGGAAACTTCATTGGTTCATGGCAGGATTTTAAATTGACTATATTCTTTAACATAAAAGTTATAGAACTTGTCAGGGATCAGTAGCTCACACATGTAATCCCTTTTGTACTTTGGGAGGCCCACACAAGAGAATCACTTGAGGCCAGGAATTTGAAACCATTCAACCTGGACAACATGGCAAGACCCTATCCCTATAAAAAAAATAAGAAATAAATTAGCAGGGCATAGCGGGCCACTCCTGGTATCCTAGCTACTGGAGAGGCTGAGGCAAGAGGCTTCAGCCCAGGTGTTTGAGGTTATTATTATTACATTCTTATTATAATTGTACCACTGCCCTCCAGCCTGGGTGACAGAGTGACAGACTGTCTTTAAAAAAAATTCAAAAAGAAGGAAGACAGAAAAAAGTAGTAGAACTTGGTAAAATTTGGTAAAAAAATCAAGCAGCATGTGTTAGTGTCTCAGAAATTCATTTCTGGGTATCCATTCCCAGAAAATCTCTCTTCCTGGTGGATACGGTAATATGAAGATGCTGATTTTCATGGTGGTAGAAATATGGGAATATCTGTTTATCAACATTCAGGGGAAACAATAAGTAGTTTTTTGTGTGTTTATGCTATCGTAGGAGTTAAAAGTAGCATAGAACAACTATGACTAATCTTAAACATGTGATGTTCAATCTTTTCTTTAACATTATCGTAGAAAGCTTGTTTTGATTTGTTTGTTTTATTCATTTTGTCTTGCTTTTTTTTGTTTTATTCATCTTCTCCCTGAAACATTAAATTGCTTTATTGTCAGTGTTTGACTGGCATATCTTTTGACAATATTTTTCTTCTTACTTTCTTTAGGTTTGTGTCTTCATTTCAACAGTCTCTTTTAAAACAAAATGCAGCTAATTTTAATCCATGTTTCCTGTTTTGAACCATTTAATTACTGCTACATTTGTGTATTAGTCAGAGATATCCAGAGAAACAAAAACAAGAAAATTATATACATATAGAATGTGAGAATTATTATAGAAGTTGGATCATGTGATTATAGAGGAGGAGAAGTCCCAAGATATGCTGTCTGAAAGCTAGAGATTCAGGAAAGATGGTGGTATAGTCTAAAGATTCGAGAATAAGGGAAATTGACAATGCGAGTTTCAGAATCCAGATGCCAGAAAACCAATGTCCAAGGCAGTAGGAGATGGATGTCCCAGTCTGAGGAGAAAACGAGCTAATTAGCCCTCCCTCTGCCTTTTTGTTCTATGAAATTCTCAATGGATTTTAAAATGCTGCCCACATTGGTGAGAGTTCTTCTTGAATCAGTCTCCTGATTCAAATGTTCATCTCTCCTGGATACACACTCACAGACATACCCAGAAATAATGTTTTACCAGCTATCCGGACATACCTTAAGCTTCTCAAGTCAACACAAAGTTAACCATTACAATTTAGATTTATTAATACCTTTTAATTTGTACTTTTTATTTTATCTTCTTTCCTTTTATATTAATATTTTTTTCTCCTAAATCTTTGATACGCTTTTATTTTTCTCCTCTTCTGCATTTTTTTAAAAAAATCAATTGATTTCTTATTCTACTTTTTCCTCTACTCATTTGAAAACTATATAACCTGTTTCTATCAAGTGCGTTAAAATTTTAAAATTCATATTTGACCAGGTCCAAGAATAATGACTATCACTTCCCTCCTCCTGAAATATGTAACAGTCTTAAATGTTTTTTTGAACTATGCTTATTCTTATCCTATGTCATAGTTTATCTTGTTTGTTTTTAACTTTGACAATTAAATATAAATATGATAGTGTTTTACTGCTGTTGATATTTAATCCATGCTTACTATTCTTCCTTTTTACCATTTAGTTTGCATTTCAGAACTATTTTAAGTATCACTTTCCATTTTACTTCTTTTTGAGGACATACTTTAGAATTTTGATTTAGTTAGCTTTTAGTCTTAATTTTCACCTTGACCACAAATAACATTGTGTTGTCTATACAGGGTAAATTGGCATTCTCTGAGCACTTTAAAGCTGTTATTCCATTCCCCTCTCTTTACAATATTTATTGTTAAGATGTGCCCTGTGTGTGAATTTCCTGTTCTCATATGCAATCTCTTCTTTCTCTTTGACTGTTTTTAAGATCTAATTTTTTTGGAGGGTATTGTTTTTTGATATTCTAAATTGTCTGCATCGTGTCTAGCTTGGTATAAAATTAATTTTATTTATCCTTGTTGGAATTAATAGAGACACCAAAATCTGATGATTCCTAGAAGAGAAGACCCATATGGTCATCTTAATTTATTCAGAAAAAAAGTATTAAATAATATTCCATAACTATTTATGGTTTTTAACAATTATAATGCTAAGAAGAGAATTTCCTCAATATGATAAAGAGTATTACAAACACACACAAAAATCCTCAAAATACAGCTAGCATCATTCTTAATGGTGAAACAGACCATGACTTTTCTCTAAGATTAGGGAAAAAGACAAAGATATCAACTAACATTATTTCTATTTAACACTGCTCAAGAGGTTCTAACAAGTGCAATAAGGCAAGGAAATGAAATAAAAGGCATATATATTGAAAATAAACACAAAAAAATTATCTTTCTTCACAAATGACATGACTATGTACACAGAAAATCATAAGGAAAATCACAACATAATGTATGGATATAAAAAGTGAGTTTAGTGACATAAGTTATATAAAAATCTATTATATTTCTCTGTACTGACAATAAACACCTGGAATTTAAAATTTTTAAATCACATGATTTACAATAGAATTAAACCCCATAAATACTCAGTGATAAATTTTGCAAAATATATTAACATATCAAAGACTTTTTATACTTTGTGCTACAAAAATTGCTGAGAGAAATTAAAGAAAGTCTACATGAATGGCAAGATCTACCATATGTTTGGATTGAAAGACATAAATATTGTTGAGATGAAAATTCTCCCAAAACCAATTTGTAGATTTAACATAATCACAATCCTTCAAGAAGGAATTTTGAAAAATTGAAAAACAGATTTTAAATTTTCAATATGCAAAGAATCCAGAAAAGCCCTCAATTTATTTGGAGGTAAGTTGGAGGACTTACAATAACTGATTTCAAGACTTATTAGAACGACATAGTAATAACAGTTCATACAAGAATACACATATAAAATAATAGCCTAGAATAGTAAGGCTAGAGATAGAATTACGTATATATGGCCAATTTATGACACCAAGGTGCTGAAACCACTAGATATCCATATGCAGAAAAAAATTCAACTTTTATCTCACATAATGTACAAAAACTAAATTTAAATTAATCACAAGCCTAAAAGTAAGATGTAAAACTACGAAATTTCTATAAGAAAATAAAAGTTTTCCATAGAAAAATTTTGTGATTTTATAGTAAGCAAAGATTTCTTGGGTAGGACAAAAAACGTATAAAGTGTAAAAAGAGAAATTTATAAATTGAACTTATCAAAATAAAAACTTTAGAGAAACAGTGGTAAGAAAAGGAAGAGGAAATCTATAGACTGGAAGAAAATAATATCAGTTTCTATAGATATAACAAAGGACTTCTCTCCAGAAAATACAAAAAAAATCTTAAAACTTAATAATAAAACAAGGAACTAAATTTAAAATTATCAATTTCAACTTGAATTTAAAACAATCAAATGATTTTTATAGACATTCTACAAAAGAAGATGTAACAGAAGTTAATAAGCACATGAAAAGATGCTCAACATCATTAGTCATCATGGAAATGCAAAGTAAAGCCATAGCAAGATACTATTAATACTGCAAACACACTATAATATAAAAAATTAAGACTACTCACAGTAACAAATGCTGGCAAAGATGGAAAGTAACTGGAACTTTCATATATTCCTGGAGGGAAAATACAGTATTACAAACCTTTGGAAAAGAATTTGGCAGTTTTTTTTAAAAATATACATAAACCCAGCAGTGCTATCCAAGAGAAATGAACACATAAAATGTTCTTTATTCCCAATAGTCGGAAATTAAAAGCAATCTAAATGTCTAACAACAGGTTAAAATATGAACAAAAATATACATGTTTGTGGGTCTGTATGTGCATGTATATGGGTACTCTCACAGTGGAGTGGTACTCAGCAATAAAAAGAACAAACTATTCATCTACATTGTGTGGATGAATCTCAAAAATACTGTGCTGAGTAATGGAAGTCAGACGCCAAGGGGTATATACTGTTTTATTTTTTATGGAACACTGGAAAAGATAAAGATAATTTGCGGTAAAAGAAAACAGATAGGTAGTTGCTTAGAGCTCAGAGTGGGAAGAACGGTGGTGGAATAACTAAGAAGGGCTACAGGAAAACCTTTTGGGTCAACGGAGATGGTCTTTATATTTACATTGGAACACACACACACGCACACACACACTCTCTCTCTCTCTCTCTCTCATCAACCAGTACGCTTAAAATAGATGCATCTATTATTTATAAATTATACCTCAATAAAGTTGAAAAACACAAACCTCCAGAGACACATTATTCATTAATTCTGGATAATATTTACCATTTTCTTCTTGCATATTGCTTTGCTTATCTTCTCTTTTTCTAAACTCCTTCTGGAGTTTTAATTTGATATGCATTAGACTGTTTTTATTCTCTCTTCTATACCTAATACTCACTCTACTATATATTTTTTCTCTCTCTCCATTCTTCCCTCCCGACCCTTTGAGTTCTGTACTTTTTTGCTGAAACTATCTTGAAATTCACCAATTCTCTTTGCATGTGTCTAATTTCTTGTAAACCCACTCTTTGAATTTAATATCAATTATTGTATTTATTTTCTGAAATTCTTGATTAGTTTTCATA
>NW_012150330.1:397464-400841 GCF_000956105.1 Propithecus coquereli | reverse complement strand
TATTGAATAAGGATTCTTTTCCCCAGTGTATGTTTTGGTCTGCTTTCTCAAAGATTAGATGGCTATATGAGGATGGTTTTACATCTGGGTTCTCAGTTGTGTTCCACTGGTCAATGGCTCTATTTTTGTGTCAGTACCAAGCTGTTTTGATTACTACAGCCTTATGATAAAGTTTGAAGTCTGGTAAATTGATACTTCCCATTATGTTTTTATTGCCTAGAATTGTTTTTGCTATGTGGGATCTTCTCTGGTTCCATACGAAGCGTAAAATTAATTTTTCTACATCTGTGAAGAATGATGTTGGTGTTTTAATAGGGATTGCATTGAATCTGTAGATCACTTTGGGTAGTATAGACATTTTAACAATGTTTATTCTACCGACCCACAAGCATGATATGGTTTTCCATCTGTTTACGTCCTCTGCTATTTCCTTCCTCAGTGTTTCATAGTTCTCCCTATAGAGGTATTTTACCTCCTTAGTTAAATATATTCCTAGGTATTTTATTTTCTTTGCTGCTATTGTGAAGGGAATTGACTCTTTGATTTTGTTCTCAGTATGACTGCTATTGGCGTATATGAAAGCCTCTGATTTGTGTGTATTGATTTTGTATCCTGAGACTTTACTGAATTCATTTATCAATTCCAGGAGCCTCTTGGTTGAATCCTTGGGTTTTCTAGATATAATACCATATCATCAGCAAATAGTGAGAGTTTGATCTCTTCTGTTCCCATTTGTATACTTTTAATTCCACTCTCCCGCCTGATTGCTGTAGCCAGAACTTCCAGCACTATGTTGAATAGAAGTGGAGATAGTGGGCAACCTTGTCTGGTTACTATTCTAAACTTACAAAAAACAAAAAAGAAAAATCTCTAATAAGCTCCATCAGGAACAAAAAAGGAGAAGTTACACCCGTTGTCGTAGAGATTCAAGAAATAATTTATGAATATTACAAAAACTTTTATGCACACAAAATGGAAAATGTGGAGGAAATGGACAAATTTTTAGAAACACACAGCCTCCCTAGGCTCAACCAGGAAGAAATAGAATTCATGAACAGACCAATATCAAGGACAGAAATTGAAACAGCTATAAGAAACATTTCTAAAAAGAAAAGTCCTGGACCAGATGGTTTCACACCCGAATTTTACCACACCTACAAAGAAGAACTGGTGCCTATCCTGCCGAAATTATTCCACAACATCGAGAAGGATGGATTCCTCCCCAACACATTTTATAAAGCCAACATAACCCTGATACCAAAACCAGGAAAGGATGCAACAAAAAAGGAAAACTACAGATCAAACCAATATCTCTTATGGATATAGATGCAAAATTCTCAACAAAATTCTAGCTAACTGAATCCAGGTGCTTATGAAGAAAATAATCCATCATTACCAAGTGGGCTTCATCCCAGAGATGCGGGGATGGTTCACCATACGCAAATCTATAAATGTAATTCACCACATAAACAGAAGCAAAAGCAAAAACCATATGATTCTCTCAATAGACACAGAAAAAGCATTTTACAAAATCCAACACCCTTTTATGATAAGAATGCTTAACAAAATAGGCATAGACGGGGCTTACCTAAAAATGATACAAGCCATTTAGGACAAACCCACAGCCAACATCATACTGAACGGGGAGAAATTATTTGTTTGTTTTTGTCTTACACAACACACAGTCCAAACCAATCACGTCTCTTTGTCATTACATAGATTGTAACCTTCAAGTTTTGCCCAATTCATAAAATTTGTTCACATTTATATAGGGATACATGTAAAACACAGGAAAGGGGTGACTAAACATTGACAGGAGAAGAAAGGGAATTGAGATTATAAATAAAGGAAAAATAAAATAGTATCAAAAGATAATAAGAGACTTTACATTGACCAATGACGTAATCATTGTGGAGAATGATTAACTCAGAGTTTCTGCAATTAATATCTAATTAAAGGAATTAAATATGTGCTCCCAAATTGAAAGGACATGTCAATTGAATGATTGAGGAATATATTACACCTGTATATAATGAGCTTAGAGTTTTCTGGACCTCCGTGATTTGATGTGTCTTAGTATGTGAACCACACTTATTCAAACTCACTTAGATATTCAATTATTTTGCAGATATAGTTCAGTACAGAGTATTTTATTTGCACCACCATGGTCATGTAGCTTACAAAAATTTTAGTGATTTTAAAGTTTACTATCTTTTTATGAATAAAATATCAGTGTCTCTCATCTGTCATTATCATAATATTCAGAAGTATGCTAAGACTTTCCTGGTGTTCACCTAATTGCAAAGTAAGACAGGTAATATAGTCAGATTCAGTCCACTAGATCTTTTCATGAGTTATTTCTCTTAGGGTAACGTATTAAGTACTTGCTGAGTTAGGATAACCCTTGATCACTGTGGGCACACAGAGACACATTTGTCTCCTTATCTACTTTTTAATCATTCCAATTGGTTGGGATTCTGTTTAAGTTTCCTTGCCTCTTGCCTCATTTTCCACGTGTGTAGAAATATTACTCTAATCCCATGCCCAACCTAATAAGGATATTTGCTCTTGCTAGGCTCCCACCTCACAACCACTCTCTTAAGAGCAAGATATTATGGTTAACACAGTATTTGATTAATTGTGTTTCAAAATGGCTGCACTAGGTGGCTCCATGGTGCAATGGATAGTGTATTGGACTTCCAAAATGGCTACACTATTTTATATACCCCCAACAATTGATCAGTATTTTTGTTTCTTTACATCCTCAACAACACTTGTTTTCCTTTTGATTATAATAATTCCTTTGGGTGTGAAATAGTATCTCATTGTGGTTTTAATTTTCATAATGTACATACTTATTTATTGTGAATTGTCTGGTTCCCAGACAAATGCTGTTATTTCTGCCTGATTTAGAAGAGAACCACTTAGCTTTACAGCTATTTCCTGGATTTCTGATAATGTAGCCTAACAACCTCACTAGGATTCTTTATATAGAAAGGCCTACCCACAATATGTTCAACTTTTTCTCTCCATTTTAGTCCTGATGCTCTAAACTACTTGGCCACAACTAGATCAATGATCCTGATTAGCTTCAACCTCTTTTCTTGTCAACCTAAACCCAGATGCTAAGGTTCTTATAAACAAGCCTGATAGGAGTTTTGCACACATCTGGTGCAACAACGACAAATGATATTTAAGAAACGTTGACTATAAAAAAAATAGCTGCTAGTTCTGCTCACTTTTGACAAAATAATTCATTCAGATTTTAATGGAGATTTAGGAGTAAATTATTAATGGAAAATAAATATCAATAGATTATTGAAAATATAGTTATGGCAGAAAAGCTGTAGCATGAAAAGCTCTCTTATCAATAATTA
>NW_012150330.1:389407-397309 GCF_000956105.1 Propithecus coquereli | reverse complement strand
TGGCTGCATATTTAAGGCTATAGATTCCGAGCCTTTAAACTTAGCAAACTGACTAAGCTAATCATTGGAGACTTAGAACTACACTGATAATATATTTCTTTTAGGTAATAGAACATTGAAGGGAAAACAAAAAGCAAATATATAACATTAAAAAAATTTTTAATAACACTGAGCCAAACACTATGCATGATTTAGTGACTATTGTTATAACTAGACTGAGTCTCATTTTCTTCACCTTTTGGATCTTAATCCAATATTTGCTATAACTCTCTGGATCTAAGCAACTGGGAGGACATAATTAGATTATATTCCACATAGACACAACAAATATTCTTGAAATCAGCAGGGAAAATAAAAAGTAACTCAATTACTATCATGAAACAGTTAAGGAAAATGGATGTGTCCTGTGTTGTATGAACATGAGCATTTGTAAGAGGACTCAAAAATGGTTCTTACTTAATGTAAAAAGTGTATTTAAATACAAGTGGAATTCAAAAAGATGGGTTGGCAAAGTTACACTTAGGAAGAATAAATGCCTGAATTATATTACATAGTTGGATGACTGGTATTTACAATAATGTATTGCATATTTTAAAATAGCTAGAAAAGAGGTTTTTGAATGTTCTCATCACAAAGAAATGATACATGTACCTGATAAGAAAGGTGGTTATATCTAGAAAAAAAGTAAAGTGGAATGAGGGGCTACAACATTTCAGTAAAAGCAGCAGCAGCCAGAGACAGCTGCATGTAGTCAAACAAAAGGGAGAACAGAGAGTAGTGATGAGATTTAGCAGAACTCTGCCTTTTGTTCCCCTTCCATGAATACTTTCCTGGTATGGACTTAAGTGAGGTAGTCTCATAGAAGGAATGGGGAAATCAAGACCTATCAAAGAAAACTGAATAATGCCTGATGATTCCACCTATTCTGTCCCCAAATTAGTTTGATTCCAATAGAAAAGAATGAACACCTAGGCATTAATAGACTGCCCCTCCCCTTCTGGAATCCAACCATTTTATAAATGTTCTATTATCCGCCATAAAGAATGAATCGTGAACATAACAAAACAAACAAACAAAAAACAACAAAAAAAAACAACCGAAAATGCAAACACGCATTGTGAGAGAAAAAAACACAAAACTTTAAACACAGAGCCAGGGAATAAAGATACTTTTATATCCCCATTCTAAGCCCCTTCACTGTAATCCTTTGCCTCTTCCTGCTGGGTACACAGGTCCTCGTTTCTCCCCTTCTCATCTCATTTCCAGTCAGAGTTTTCTACTACCACCCATTCTGTCTCACAGAATCCTCAGGATCTGGCCCTTCCAATAATTGACTACCTGGAGTTGTAGTGAATTCTCTAAGATTGTACTTGGATGTAATCTCTGACTATTAAGCCACAGATTGGGATACCATTTCTGTGACCATTTTGGTCCAAATACCTCAAAATTTGCCCTTTCATTAAGGTAGGACTACATCTTTCCTACCACACCAACAGCTTTTAATTAAAGTTGTAAAATCTTGTTTGAAGGTAGTATTAATTCCCACCCTGCCAGCCATTATGTCATTTTTCTGTGATGGCAGCAATGAAGAAGTGTAGTTATCCAATGTAGCCCATCTTTCCCAAGCCTAATGGAACTCTTCCACAAATAGACCTCATGCTAATTATGTTAACAATCTCTGTTTCAATATATCTATATGGATGGCTTCTTCAGAGCTGGGCACCCTTTCAGATACTGAAATATTACAGATATGCACATTCCCTACATGTATGGAGTTTAACATTTCAAAAGATGAAAAGGCGATATATAAATCATTACAAAAATATTAAAAAGGCAATTATAGAAAGTGATACAGAAAAATATAGCATATTGAAAAAACACAGATGATAAAATACATTTTCCAGGGAAATAACATTGTTTTAGCCTAATTTTTAATCCTTATAACCCATACTCTAGTCATGTTTAATTGGAAAAATTTTCATCCCTCATGCGTCTTCCACCCTCTCATCTCAGAGTCTCCAATGTCTATCATTACATTCTGTATGACCATGTGTACCCATAATTTACCTCCCATTATTAGTGAGAACATGCAGTATTTGGTTTTTCCATTCCTGAGTCACTTCACCTAGTATAATGACCTCCATCCAAGTTGCTGCAAAAGATATTATTTCATTCTTATTTTATAGCTGCCTAGTATTCCATGGTGTGAATTGTGCTGCAATAAACATATGAGTGCAGGTATCTTTTTGGTATAATGACTTTTTTCAGCAGATACCCAGTTGTGGGATTGCTGAATCTACTTTTTGTTCTTTGAGAAATTGTAATAATTTACATTCCCACCAACAGTATATAAGCATTTCCTTTTCACATCATCTGTCCTGACATCTATTGTTTTTTGACCTTTTAATAATGGTCAAAATAGCTGGGCCTGGTGGTGGGCACCTGTAGTCCTGAAGATCGATCACTGGAGCTCAGGGACATGAGGTTGCAGTGAGCTATTGCAGTCTATCCCAGGTGACAGAGTGAGACCCTGACTCAAAAAAAAGAAAAAAAAAAAATTTGGATAAACTGAAACATTGATAACCCAAAGGCCTAAATAACACATAAAATAGTTTGCTGATGAAATCACTGAATCCACAAAGTGTCCTTAGGTACATCTGTACCCGAATGTTTATGGCAACACAATTCACTATTGCAAGGATGTAGAAACAACCCACGTGCCCGTCAATCCATGAGTGGATTATTAAAATTTGGTAAATGTATACAATGGATTATTACTCAATCATAAGAAACAGCAGCGATCTAGAACCTCTTATACTTTCCTGCACTAAACTTAAGCCCATTATCCAAAGTAAGGCAATACAAGATCGGAAGAATGGGCTCCACTTGTACTCACCATCAAATTGGTACTAACTGATCAACGCTAGTGTGATCACATGGCAGTAATACTCTCCAGGGATTAGGGGGATGGGGGTGTAAACCCGCAACTAAAGTACACAGGGAGAATTGCAGGGGGAAATGCATGCCTTTAACCCTCGCTTGGGTGAGGCAAAGACATAAAGTGTAACCATAATGTTTGTACCCTCATAATACCCTGAAAAAAAAAAAAAAAAAGTGTCCTTAGGTGATACTAAGACAACTCTTTGTCATGTGGTCTAATGTAAACTAAAGGGTCAAATTTGACTGCTATATTAATGGTTCAAAGAATTAAAATATCATATTCCTTTCCTATAATGTATAACAAATAACACACTCATTTGGAATATATAAAGTAAATGTTTCAAACATTTTTGGATGAATGCATGAGCTTGATTAGATGTTGTTTTCTTACTCTTCTACTAAAATGAAAAAAGAGACGAAAAGTAGAAGTGAGACTGTTACAATGCATAAATTATTTATGCACTCTTGATTATTAATCATTTCATGACAAATTATTTGTTTCATTTCAGTGGGTCACCACACTGAGACAAGAAACACTGATCTAAAAAAACATATTCAGATATTGGGCATTTAACAATTAAAGGTTGAAAAATCATACTATAAATAGCTAACTTAGAAGATTATATAAAATTCTAAATGGATAAATCAGGGCTTATTATTTAGACAAGCCAATTATTGGATGTTAAAAATAATAAATTTTTTATAATTTTGCAATGAGACAAACTTGAATGCAATTTTTCTATGAAATAAAATAGTAAATATGAGTGTACAGCAACCTAAAATAGGGATATTTACCTTGATGATTAATTCAGCTAACAGATATATACACTCACCTTTATGTTTACTCTTCTTTCAAAGAATAGTAGTGTTAGATATTTTTTAATTTGGATGAAATGATTAATTATATTTTTACTTCAATAATCATCCATAAACTTATTACAAACTGATGCTTTAAAAAAACAAATTTAAAGGCTAATTAAAAAAATTTATACTCCTAGTTAATCGGCAAATATAAAAATTCCAATGTACTGTTAATTTACCATAATTAACTTTTAGAAGATCATGTACTTTCCATATATACTACTGTTGCTGTATACTTTTGTAAATACATTCTTTTAATAAGACGAACAGCCACCTTTCCAATCTAATACTTTTTTAAAAAATAGAAAAGGACATAGAAAATATATGGGAGGTGTTTGTATAAACTGTAGGCTGAAAGAGGGTGGATTTTTGAACAGTCATAGAAAAGAGCAATTAAAACAATATTCCATAACTTTGAACATGAACTTCATTACCTATTCTTTAAATAAGATAATATTAATATTGCAATTTATGTTATATTTGCTTTTGTAGGAAAAGTTGATATATATCTTTGTTTTGATTATATCTTTATTTCTGCAGATATCATACACATTGGCAAGATTATACATCTAGAAAGAGACTTAATAAGTATATTCAATAAAAATTATATGTTAAAATAGTGATTATAATGACTGTACAATGAACAAGTTGAAACAGATATTTGGTAGAATTTTTAAATACATGGGAAGCAAATTCTCCAATCGTATGCATACATACACACGGGCACTGTATAAATTAATTACATAAAATAAAAGAAGATTTGTGTGGGTATTCAGGAATTTAGAAAACTTCATATTTGACCAATGTAAGAAAGTACTGTAAAAGTTAGGGAAATTAGAAAAATTAGATTGATGTAGTTAAGCAAAAGTTTAGAGATTTCTGGGCGTAAAGATGGACTTTGATAGGCATGATAAGAATATGTTTTGCTTTCCTGAAAAAATCAATATTTGAAAAATTATTAAATATTTTATATGTTTTTACTCTGTATAGTTCAATGTATACTGTGAAAAATGTATTTGTCAAAACAATAACTTAGAATCAACCAAATTCTTATTTATAAACCATCTATCCTTCTAATGGAATAGTGACACAATGAATACTGTATTAATCAAAATTTTTATTGAACAAATATTTATTGATTATTTGTATTCCAGGTAGTCTTTCAAGCCTGAGAATGAGACTGGATGCAATAATGAATAACCGAATGCCTGCTCCCGTGGACTTAACTTTCAAAAGATTAAGATGGTTATGTAAACAGATAAACACATAACATCATATAGTTCAAAGCACTGTGACAAATTTGAAGCATACATTCTAAATTGTTAATGTATGTGCCACTGTGAAACGATAATACACGTTCCTTCACTAATAATCAAGTTAAAAAGTAAAGCAATCTATAATGCCTCAGAGATTACAATATATACTATTAAATATACTTATGATATTGAATTTGAGTAATTTGTATGATTTGGTGTTTATTAGTTATCTTTAATGAATTGCTCAAATTCACAATTGAAAATTAAAAATACTCAATAACAGATACCAATGTTGACATTATAAGTAGTATGGGAAATTATTAAAAACCTTTCTTAATTATTATTGTGGTTATTGTGCCATCACTAATAAAGCAAAATTTCTTTACATTATACAGCTGAGTATATTAACAGATAATTTGAGAGGCTATCCTATGCATACACTTCTCTGTTAGAATGTTATGATAGTCTTTTAATTCAAACTCAAAGACAACTTCTATTTTTTAAATTTAAATCATGGTATGTGCTTTCTGTTATTAGCAACACAATTATGTCATGATATGAAATGCCTTGAGAAGCTGTAAGAAGTTATAGCCTTTTCTGGTGTGTCACAGGCCTACTGAACACATTTAAATAGTTAATTCCCAGAAGCTGCATTGTGAGGACACGAAGGAGACATTGTCATTTTAGTCTTGCCTACTGGCTTCACAGCACCACCTGCTCTGAACATGCTTGCTGCAAATGCTGAGGTCATAGACAAAGCCAAAGGTCATGCTACTGGTTTTGGGATAGCTTTAGAGAAGATGAAAGAACTTGGATGGATATTTGCTCTGTATATTTTCTCAACAAAGGAAAGCGAATCTTTTAAAACCCTGTAGAAGAAGTAAAAAAAAAAAAAGCAAAAGACAACATAAAGTCTGCAGCTAAAGTGAAACAAAACACAACTTAACAATCATAGAGTCAAAAGTCAGTAAATACATCGTAGTCCTTTCCCAAAGAGCTCAACTGAGAAAATAATTTTTTTTAGTAATGGATAAGAAATAACAGTACTTATTATTTTTAAAAGCTATCATTTGAGGTGGTCAAAAAACAATTCTAAAATAATGAATTAAAGAATAAGACAAATAGCAAGCTTTTCAAATCATAACTCCTGGACACAGTTTTGAGGAGTGACGTTTGCATGTTCCAAGTGGGCTATTGGTAAGTTGGGCAAAGCATTCTTAGGGATTGAGACTAAGGCGTATCTGACTTGTAAATTGTATATGTTTAAAACCTAGTGGGGTTCAAAAGTGAGAAATTTGTTTGCATTCTGTTGCAATACCAATTGTATTAACAGATGTTTAAGGATGAACGTTCCAAACTAAAGGCATTTGTTTGATATTTTCAGCATCATTTTTTCTACCCACATATGTCAAAACAATTCTGAACAGCATGCTTTCCAAACTGCTAGTAATTTCTTTAGAGAAATAACTTCAGAAGCAAAAGTAATTAACTAAGCAAATAAAGTTTGTATAAAATTAGAACCTATTCAAGTAGAACAGAAATTTTTGTTAAAAGCCAGTAAAGAGGGAGCATAGTTAATTAGCTTAAATTTCCTTCCACAAATATTAATGTACTTTGTACTATTATGCCCTATGAATTCTTATCCAGGTCTTAATATTTTCCATAAGCAGAACTTTGTCCATGCTGGAGAAGGAACCGTTCACTTTTTGTATCACTTGTGTAATTTTTAAGTTTACATTTTTAAAAATAAGGAAATAGGCTGGTGTGTCAGCATGCCATACTTGCAGAGCCAATGCTGACACTACCTGGTATTCTCCAAGGCATGTGACTTTCCTCTATTTCCCATAGAGTAGACCATAGATTATTAAGGAGAAGAGCCCAGAGAAAAGCAGTACCATTTGGTGGACAACCATCATTATATGTACCTATGAGTGGAAACACACCATGTGGATTATTCTCTCCACATCCCAAACAGGACATTTAAGTCATGTTAGGCTGTTGAGTCTACATTTTAATGTTATTAGAGCATTGTCCCCCATATAGTATCCTCTCCTTTGTGATAGTTGCAATTATTGACAATTATCCAGTGAAGAAATCTTCTGGAACACAGTCATACGTTTCCTACCCATCAAACTGAGACTTCAGGCACCTGTGGGGATCTTGAGGGTGAGGCTGGAAGAGAAACAGATTCTTGATAAAGGAAATGGGCTAAAACTGATGTTTGAATTCTCTAAATACCACACTTGCACAGAAAGGGAACCTTAAATTTGAATGTCCACCAACCATATAATTCTATATAGATGATAGCTTTTGTTACAGCCCAACCAGGTTCATTGCCCACTGCCCAAGAGGGAGCCAATACACTGAGACAGCAGGTGTTACAGCAGAGAAAGGGTTTAATATTGTAAGTGCCATGGGAGGAGATGGGAGAAAGTTCTCAAATCCATGTCCCCAAAAATTTGGGAGAAAGGGTTTTTAAAGATATTAATAGTTTGTTGGGCAAAAAACTAGGCAATTGGGTGTGCTAATAGACTGGGTTCTGGGTAGGACCATAGGGATGTAGAAATTGTCTTTTTTGCTGAGTCAGTTTTGGGGTAGGGCTCGCAATACCAGCTGAGTCAGCTCCTCAGTATGGGCCACTGTCTGGGTGGGTCAGCTGTTCGACTGGAATGCAGGGCCTGGAACATATCTCAAAATCTAGCCTTAGATTTCACAAGGGTGGTGTTGTCTATGGGAACAATGAAGAAAGTTAAGAATCTTTCTGACCATCAGCTATATGACTCCTATAAGTAATTATAAGAAAGCAAGCTAGGGAACAATGGCTGGTTTTATACATATATATATA